>NC_134946.1:0-117500 GCF_051020765.1 Lasioglossum baleicum
CATTTGCATGCAAATATGCGAAATGGCACAGAAACTCCGATTCTGCATGCACGATCACTATTAATCGAGCTCATTCAGATTCGACCATTCTTCGTTTCAGAAGTGTATTTGTGTGCGTAATCGCTGTTCCGCGTGCTAAATCAGTGCATTTGCATGCAAATATGCGGAATTGCACTGAATCTCCGGTTCGGCAAGCACGATCACGATTTATTCGAGCTGATGTCAGATTCGACGATTCTTCGTTTCAGAAGTGTATTTCTGGGCCTAATCGCTGCTTCGCGTGCTAGATCAGTGCATTTGCATGCAAATATGCGAAATTGGCACAGAAACTCCATTTCGGCAAGCACAATCACGATTTATACGAGCTTATGTCAGATTCGACGATTCTTCGTTTCAGAAGTGTATTTCTGTGCGGAATCGCTGTTTCGCGTGCTAGATCAGTGCATTTGCATGCAAATATGCGGAATTTCTCAGAAAAACTCCGATTCGGCAAGCACGATCACGATTTATACGAGCTTATGTCAGATTCGACGATTCATCGTTTCAGATGTGTATTTGTGTGCGTAATCGCTGTTTCGAGTGCTAGATCAGTGCATTTGCATGCAAATATGCGAAATTGGCACAGAAACTCCATTTCGGCAAGCACAATCACGATTTATACGAGCTTATGTCAGATTCGAAGATTCATCGTTTCAGAAGTGTATTTCTTGCGGAATCGCTGTTTCGCGTTCTAGATCAGTGCATTTGCATGCAAATATGCGAAATTGGAACAGAAACTCCGATTCGGCAAGCATTACCACGGTTTATACGAGCTTATGTCAGATTCGACGATTCATCGTTTCAGAAGTGTATTTCTGTGCGGCATCGCTGTTTCGCGTGCTAGATCAGTGCATTTGCATGCAAATATGCGGAATTTCTCAGAGAACCTCCGATTCGGCAAACACTATCACGATTTATACGAGCTTTTGTCAGATCCGACGATTCTTCGTTTCAGAAGTGTATTTCCGTGCGGAATCGCTGTTTCGCGTGCTAGATCAGTGCATTTGCATGCAGATATGCGAAATTGGCACTGAATCTCCGGTTCGGCAAGCACGATCACGATTTATTCGAGCTCATGTCAGATTCGACGATTCTTCGTTTCAGAAGTGTATTTCTGTGCTGAATCGCTGTTTCGCGTGCTAGATCAGTGCATTTGCATGCAAATATGCGAAATTGGAACAGAAACTCCGATTTGGCAAGCATTACCACGATTTATACAGCTTATGTCAGATTCGACGATTCTTCGTTTCAGAAGTGTATGTCTGTGCGGAATCGCTGTTTCGCGTGCTAGATCAGTGCATTTACATGCAAATATGCGAAATTGGCACTGAATCTCCGTTTCGTCAAGCACGATCACGATTTATTCGAGCTCATGTCAGATTCGACGATTCTTCGTTTCAGAAGTGAATTTCTGTGCCGAATCGCTGTTTCGCGTGCTACATCAGTGCATTTGCATGCAAATATGCGAAATGGCACAGAAACTCCGATTCGGCATGCACGATCACGATTTAATCGAGCTCATGTCAGATTCGACCATTCTTCGTTTCAGAAGTGTATTTGTGTGCGTAATCGCTGTTCCGCGTGCTAAATCAGTGCATTTGCATGCAAATATGCGGAATTGGCACTGAATCTCCGGTTCGGCAAGCACGATCACGATTATTCGAGCTGATGTCAGATTCGACGATTCTTCGTTTCAGAAGTGTATTTCTGGGCCTAATCGCTGCTTCGCGTGCTAGATCAGTGCATTTGCATGCAAATATGCGAAATTGGCACAGAAACTCCGACCCGGCAAGCACGATCACGATTTATTCGAGCTGATGTCAGATTCGACGATTCTTCGTTTCAGAAGTGTATTTCTGGGCCTAATCGATGCTTCGCGTGCTAGATCAGTGCATTTGCATGCAAATATGCGAAATTGGCACAGAAACTCCGACCCGGCAAGCACGATCACGATTTATATGAGCTTATGTCAGATTCGACGATTCTTCGTTTCAGAAGTGTATTTCTGTGCGGAATCGCTGTTTCGCGTGCTAGATCAGTGCATTTGCATGCAAATATGCGGAATTTCTCAGAGAAACTCCGATTCGGCAAGCACTATCACGATTTATACGAGCTTATGTCAGATTCGACGATTCGTCGTTTCAGATGTGTATTTCTGTGCGGAATCGCTGTTGCGCGTGCTAGATCAGTGCATTTGCATGCAAATATGCGAAATTGGCACAGAAACTCCATTTCGGCAAGCACAATCATTATTTATACGAGCTTATGTCAGATTCGACGATTCTTCGTTTCAGAAGTGTATTTCCGTGCGGAATCGCTGTTTCGCGTGCTAGATCAGTGCATTTGCATGCAAATATACGAAATTGGCACTGAATCTCCAGTTCGGCAAGCACGATCACGATTTATTCGAGCTCATGTCAGATTCGACGATTCTTCATTTCAGAAGTGTATTTCTGTGCCGAATCGCTGTTTCGCGTGCTAGATCAGTGCATTTGCATGCAAATATGCGGAATTTCTCAGAGAAACTCCGATTCGGCAAGCATTACCACGATTTATACGAGCTCATGTCAGATTCGACGATTCTTCGATTCAGAAGTGTATTTCTGTGCCGAATCGCTGTATCGCGTGCTAGATCAGTGCATTTGCATGCAAATATGCGAAATTGGCACAGAAACTCCATTTCGGCAAGCACAATCACGATTTATACGAGCTTATGTCAGATTCGACGATTCTTCGTTTCAGAAGTGTATTTCTGTGCGGAATCGCTGTTTCGCGTGCTAGATCAGTGCATTTGCATGCAAATATGCGGAATTTCTCAGAAAAACTCCGATTCGGCAAGCACGATCACGATTTATACGAGCTTATGTCAGATTCGACGATTCATCGTTTCAGAAGTGTATTTGTGTGCGTAATCGCTGTTTCGAGTGCTAGATCAGTGCATTTGCATGCAAATATGCGAAATTGGCACAGAAACTCCATTTCGGCAAGCACGATCACGATTTATTCGAGCTGATGTCAGATTCGACGATTCTTCGTTTCAGAAGTGTATTTCTGGGCCTAATCGATGCTTCGCGTGCTAGATCAGTGCATTTGCATGCAAATATGCGAAATTGGCACAGAAACTCCGACCCGGCAAGCACGATCACGATTTATATGAGCTTATGTCAGATTCGACGATTCTTCGTTTCAGAAGTGTATTTCTGTGCGGAATCGCTGTTTCGCGTGCTAGATCAGTGCATTTGCATGCAAATATGCGGAATTTCTCAGAGAAACTCCGATTCGGCAAGCACTATCACGATTTATACGAGCTTATGTCAGATTCGACGATTCGTCGTTTCAGATGTGTATTTCTGTGCGGAATCGCTGTTGCGCGTGCTAGATCAGTGCATTTGCATGCAAATATGCGAAATTGGCACAGAAACTCCATTTCGGCAAGCACAATCATTATTTATACGAGCTTATGTCAGATTCGACGATTCTTCGTTTCAGAAGTGTATTTCCGTGCGGAATCGCTGTTTCGCGTGCTAGATCAGTGCATTTGCATGCAAATATACGAAATTGGCACTGAATCTCCAGTTCGGCAAGCACGGTCACGATTTATTCGAGCTCATGTCAGATTCGACGATTCTTCATTTCAGAAGTGTATTTCTGTGCCGAATCGCTGTTTCGCGTGCTAGATCAGTGCATTTGCATGCAAATATGCGGAATTTCTCAGAGAAACTCCGATTCGGCAAGCATTACCACGATTTATACGAGCTCATGTCAGATTCGACGATTCTTCGTTTCAGAAGTGTATTTCTGTGCTGAATCGCTGTTTCGCGTGCTAGATCAGTGCATTTGCATGCAAATATGCGAAATTGGAACAGAAACTCCGATTCGGCAAGCATTACCACGATTTATACGAGCTTATGTCAGATTCGACGATTCTTCGTTTCAGAAGTGTATGTCTGTGCGGAATCGCTGTTTCGCGTGCTAGATCAGTGCATTTACATGCAAATATGCGAAATTGGCACTGAATCTCCGTTTCGTCAAGCACGATCACGATTTATTCGAGCTCATGTCAGATTCGACGATTCTTCGTTTCAGAAGTGAATTTCTGTGCCGAATCGCTGTTTCGCGTGCTACATCAGTGCATTTGCATGCAAATATGCGAAATGGCACAGAAACTCCGATTCGGCATGCACGATCACGATTTAATCGAGCTCATGTCAGATTCGACCATTCTTCGTTTCAGAAGTGTATTTGTGTGCGTAATCGCTGTTCCGCGTGCTAAATCAGTGCATTTGCATGCAAATATGCGGAATTGGCACTGAATCTCCGGTTCGGCAAGCACGATCACGATTTATTCGAGCTGATGTCAGATTCGACGATTCTTCGTTTCAGAAGTGTATTTCTGGGCCTAATCGCTGCTTCGCGTGCTAGATCAGTGCATTTGCATGCAAATATGCGAAATTGGCACAGAAACTCCGACCCGGCAAGCACGATCACGATTTATTCGAGCTGATGTCAGATTCGACGATTCTTCGTTTCAGAAGTGTATTTCTGGGCCTAATCGATGCTTCGCGTGCTAGATCAGTGCATTTGCATGCAAATATGCGAAATTGGCACAGAAACTCCGACCCGGCAAGCACGATCACGATTTATATGAGCTTATGTCAGATTCGACGATTCTTCGTTTCAGAAGTGTATTTCTGTGCGGAATCGCTGTTTCGCGTGCTAGATCAGTGGATTTGCATGCAAATATGCGGAATTTCTCAGAGAAACTCCGATTCGGCAAGCACTATCGCGATTTATACGAGCTTATGTCAGATTCGACGATTCTTCATTTCAGAAGTGTATTTCTGTGCCGAATCGCTGTTTCGCATGCTAGATCAGTGCATTTGCATGCAAATATGCGGAATTTCTCAGAGAAACTCCGATTTCGGCAAGCACTATCACGATTTATACGAGCTTATGTCAGATTCGACGATTCTTCGTTTCAGAAGTGTATGTCTGTGCGGAATCGCTGTTTCGCGTGCTAGATCAGTGCATTTACATGCAAATATGCGAAATTGGCACTGAATCTCCAGTTTCGTCAAGCACGATCACGATTTATTCGAGCTCATGTCAGATTCGACGATTCTTCGTTTCAGAAGTGAATTTCTGTGCCGAATCGCTGTTTCGCGTGCTACATCAGTGCATTTGCATGCAAATATGCGAAATGGCACAGACTCCGATTCGGCAAGCATTACCACGATTTATACGAGCTCATGTCAGATTCGACGATTCTTCGTTTCAGAAGTGTATTTCTGTGCCGAATCGCTGTATCGCGTGCTAGATCAGTGCATTTGCATGCAAATATGCGAAATTGGCACAGAAACTCCATTTCGGCAAGCACAATCACGATTTATACGAGCTTATGTCAGATTCGACGATTCTTCGTTTCAGAAGTGTATTTCTGTGCGGAATCGCTGTTTCGCGTGCTAGATCAGTGCATTTGCATGCAAATATGCGGAATTTCTCAGAAAAACTCCGATTCGGCAAGCACGATCACGATTTATACGAGCTTATGTCAGATTCGACGATTCATCGTTTCAGAAGTGTATTTGTGTGCGTAATCGCTGTTTCGAGTGCTAGATCAGTGCATTTGCATGCAAATATGCGAAATTGGCACAGAAACTCCATTTCGGCAAGCACAATCACGATTTATACGAGCTTATGTCAGATTCGAAGATTCATCGTTTCAGAAGTGTATTTCTGTGCGGAATCGCTGTCTCGCGTTCTAGATCAGTGCATTTGCATGCAAATATGCGAAATTGGAACAGAAACTCCGATTCGGCAAGCATTACCACGATTTATACGAGCTTATGTCAGATTCGACGATTCATCGTTTCAGAAGTGTATTTCTGTGCGGCATCGCTGTTTCGCGTGCTAGATCAGTGCATTTGCATGCAAATATGCGGAATTTCTCAGAGAACCTCCGATTCGGCAAACACTATCACGATTTATACGAGCTTTTGTCAGATCCGACGATTCTTCGTTTCAGAAGTGTATTTCCGTGCGGAATCGCTGTTTCGCATGCTAGATCAGTGCATTTGCATGCAGATATGCGAAATTGGCACTGAATCTCCGGTTCGGCAAGCACGATCACGATTTATTCGAGCTCATGTCAGATTCGACGATTCTTCGTTTCAGAAGTGTATTTCTGTGCTGAATCGCTGTTTCGCGTGCTAGATCAGTGCATTTGCATGCAAATATGCGAAATTGGAACAGAAACTCCGATTCGGCAAGCATTACCACGATTTATACGAGCTTATGTCAGATTCGACGATTCTTCGTTTCAGAAGTGTATGTCTGTGCGGAATCGCTGTTTCGCGTGCTAGATCAGTGCATTTACATGCAAATATGCGAAATGGCACTGAATCTCCGTTTCGTCAAGCACGATCACGATTTATTCGAGCTCATGTCAGATTCGACGATTCTTCGTTTCAGAAGTGAATTTCTGTGCCGAATCGCTGTTTCGCGTGCTACATCAGTGCATTTGCATGCAAATATGCGAAATGGCACAGAAACTCCGATTCGGCATGCACGATCACTATTTAATCGAGCTCATGTCAGATTCGACCATTCTTCGTTTCAGAAGTGTATTTGTGTGCGTAATCGCTGTTCCGCGTGCTAAATCAGTGCATTTGCATGCAAATATGCGGAATTGGCACTGAATCTCCGGTTCGGCAAGCACGATCACGATTTATTCGAGCTGATGTCAGATTCGACGATTCTTCGTTTCAGAAGTGTATTTCTGGGCCTAATCGCTGCTTCGCGTGCTAGATCAGTGCATTTGCATGCAAATATGCGAAATTGGCACAGAAACTCCGACCCGGCAAGCACGATCACGATTTGTTCGAGCTGATGTCAGATTCGACGATTCTTCGTTTCAGAAGTGTATTTCTGGGCCTAATCGATGCTTCGCGTGCTAGATCAGTGCATTTGCATGCAAATATGCGAAATTGGCACAGAAACTCCGACCCGGCAAGCACGATCACGATTTATTCGAGCTCATGTCAGATTCGACGATTCTTCATTTCAGAAGTGTATTTCTGTGCCGAATCGCTGTTTCGCGTGCTAGATCAGTGCATTTGCATGCAAATATGCGGAATTTCTCAGAGAAACTCCGATTCGGCAAGCATTACCACGATTTATACGAGCTCATGTCAGATTCGACGATTCTTCGTTTCAGAAGTGTATTTCTGTGCCGAATCGCTGTATCGCGTGCTAGATCAGTGCATTTGCATGCAAATATGCGAAATTGGCACAGAAACTCCATTTCGGCAAGCACAATCACGATTTATACGAGCTTATGTCAGATTCGACGATTCTTCGTTTCAGAAGTGTATTTCTGTGCGGAATCGCTGTTTCGCGTGCTAGATCAGTGCATTTGCATGCAAATATGCGGAATTTCTCAGAAAAACTCCGATTCGGCAAGCACGATCACGATTTATACGAGCTTATGTCAGATTCGACGATTCATCGTTTCAGATGTGTATTTGTGTGCGTAATCGCTGTTTCGAGTGCTAGATCAGTGCATTTGCATGCAAATATGCGAAATTGGCACAGAAACTCCATTTCGGCAAGCACAATCACGATTTATACGAGCTTATGTCAGATTCGAAGATTCATCGTTTCAGAAGTGTATTTCTGTGCGGAATCGCTGTTTCGCGTTCTAGATCAGTGCATTTGCATGCAAATATGCGAAATTGGAACAGAAACTCCGATTCGGCAAGCATTACCACGGTTTATACGAGCTTATGTCAGATTCGACGATTCATCGTTTCAGAAGTGTATTTCTGTGCGGCATCGCTGTTTCGCGTGCTAGATCAGTGCATTTGCATGCAAATATGCGGAATTTCTCAGAGAACCTCCGATTCGGCAAACACTATCACGATTTATACGAGCTTTTGTCAGATCCGACGATTCTTCGTTTCAGAAGTGTATTTCCGTGCGGAATCGCTGTTTCGCGTGCTAGATCAGTGCATTTGCATGCAGATATGCGAAATTGGCACTGAATCTCCGCTTCGGCAAGCACGATCACGATTTATTCGAGCTCATGTCAGATTCGACGATTCTTCGTTTCAGAAGTGTATTTCTGTGCTGAATCGCTGTTTCGCGTGCTAGATCAGTGCATTTGCATGCAAATATGCGAAATTGGAACAGAAACTCCGATTTGGCAAGCATTACCACGATTTATACGAGCTTATGTCAGATTCGACGATTCTTCGTTTCAGAAGTGTATGTCTGTGCGGAATCGCTGTTTCGCGTGCTAGATCAGTGCATTTACATGCAAATATGCGAAATTGGCACTGAATCTCCGTTTCGTCAAGCACGATCACGATTTATTCGAGCTCATGTCAGATTCGACGATTCTTCGTTTCAGAAGTGAATTTCTGTGCCGAATCGCTGTTTCGCGTGCTACATCAGTGCATTTGCATGCAAATATGCGAAATGGCACAGAAACTCCGATTCGGCATGCACGATCACGATTTAATCGAGCTCATGTCAGATTCGACCATTCTTCGTTTCAGAAGTGTATTTGTGTGCGTAATCGCTGTTCCGCGTGCTAAATCAGTGCATTTGCATGCAAATATGCGGAATTGGCACTGAATCTCCGGTTCGGCAAGCACGATCACGATTTATTCGAGCTGATGTCAGATTCGACGATTCTTCGTTTCAGAAGTGTATTTCTGGGCCTAATCGCTGCTTCGCGTGCTAGATCAGTGCATTTGCATGCAAATATGCGAAATTGGCACAGAAACTCCGACCCGGCAAGCACGATCACGATTTATTCGAGCTGATGTCAGATTCGACGATTCTTCGTTTCAGAAGTGTATTTCTGGGCCTAATCGATGCTTCGCGTGCTAGATCAGTGCATTTGCATGCAAATATGCGAAATTGGCACAGAAACTCCGACCCGGCAAGCACGATCACGATTTATATGAGCTTATGTCAGATTCGACGATTCTTCGTTTCAGAAGTGTATTTCTGTGCGGAATCGCTGTTTCGCGTGCTAGATCAGTGCATTTGCATGCAAATATGCGGAATTTCTCAGAGAAACTCCGATTCGGCAAGCACTATCACGATTTATACGAGCTTATGTCAGATTCGACGATTCGTCGTTTCAGATGTGTATTTCTGTGCGGAATCGCTGTTGCGCGTGCTAGATCAGTGCATTTGCATGCAAATATGCGAAATTGGCACAGAAACTCCATTTCGGCAAGCACAATCATTATTTATACGAGCTTATGTCAGATTCGACGATTCTTCGTTTCAGAAGTGTATTTCCGTGCGGAATCGCTGTTTCGCGTGCTAGATCAGTGCATTTGCATGCAAATATACGAAATTGGCACTGAATCTCCAGTTCGGCAAGCACGATCACGATTTATTCGAGCTCATGTCAGATTCGACGATTCTTCATTTCAGAAGTGTATTTCTGTGCCGAATCGCTGTTTCGCGTGCTAGATCAGTGCATTTGCATGCAAATATGCGGAATTTCTCAGAGAAACTCCGATTCGGCAAGCATTACCACGATTTATACGAGCTCATGTCAGATTCGACGATTCTTCGTTTCAGAAGTGTATTTCTGTGCCGAATCGCTGTATCGCGTGCTAGATCAGTGCATTTGCATGCAAATATGCGAAATTGGCACAGAAACTCCATTTCGGCAAGCACAATCACGATTTATACGAGCTTATGTCAGATTCGACGATTCTTCGTTTCAGAAGTGTATTTCTGTGCGGAATCGCTGTTTCGCGTGCTAGATCAGTGCATTTGCATGCAAATATGCGGAATTTCTCAGAAAAACTCCGATTCGGCAAGCACGATCACGATTTATACGAGCTTATGTCAGATTCGACGATTCATCGTTTCAGAAGTGTATTTGTGTGCGTAATCGCTGTTTCGAGTGCTAGATCAGTGCATTTGCATGCAAATATGCGAAATTGGCACAGAAACTCCATTTCGGCAAGCACGATCACGATTTATTCGAGCTGATGTCAGATTCGACGATTCTTCGTTTCAGAAGTGTATTTCTGGGCCTAATCGATGCTTCGCGTGCTAGATCAGGGCATTTGCATGCAAATATGCGAAATTGGCACAGAAACTCCGACCCGGCAAGCACGATCACGATTTATATGAGCTTATGTCAGATTCGACGATTCTTCGTTTCAGAAGTGTATTTCTGTGCGGAATCGCTGTTTCGCGTGCTAGATCAGTGCATTTGCATGCAAATATGCGGAATTTCTCAGAGAAACTCCGATTCGGCAAGCATTACCACGATTTATACGAGCTCATGTCAGATTCGACGATTCTTCGTTTCAGAAGTGTATTTCTGTGCTGAATCGCTGTTTCGCGTGCTAGATCAGTGCATTTGCATGCAAATATGCGAAATTGGAACAGAAACTCCGATTCGGCAAGCATTACCACGATTTATACGAGCTTATGTCAGATTCGACGATTCTTCGTTTCAGAAGTGTATGTCTGTGCGGAATCGCTGTTTCGCGTGCTAGATCAGTGCATTTACATGCAAATATGCGAAATTGGCACTGAATCTCCGTTTCGTCAAGCACGATCACGATTTATTCGAGCTGATGTCAGATTCGACGATTCTTCGTTTCAGAAGTGTATTTCTGGGCCTAATCGATGCTTCGCGTGCTAGATCAGTGCATTTGCATGCAAATATGCGAAATTGGCACAGAAACTCCGACCCGGCAAGCACGATCACGATTTATATGAGCTTATGTCAGATTCGACGATTCTTCGTTTCAGAAGTGTATTTCTGTGCGGAATCGCTGTTTCGCGTGCTAGATCAGTGGATTTGCATGCAAATATGCGGAATTTCTCAGAGAAACTCCGATTCGGCAAGCACTATCGCGATTTATACGAGCTTATGTCAGATTCGACGATTCGTCGTTTCAGATGTGTATTTCTGTGCGAAATCGCTGTTGCGCGTGCTAGATCAGTGCATTTGCATGCAAATATGCGAAATTGGCACAGAAACTCCATTTCGGCAAGCACAATCACGATTTATACGAGCTTATGTCAGATTCGAAGATTCATCGTTTCAGAAGTGTATTTCTGTGCGGAATCGCTGTCTCGCGTTCTAGATCAGTGCATTTGCATGCAAATATGCGAAATTGGAACAGAAACTCCGATTCGGCAAGCATTACCACGATTTATACGAGCTTATGTCAGATTCGACGATTCATCGTTTCAGAAGTGTATTTCTGTGCGGCATCGCTGTTTCGCGTGCTAGATCAGTGCATTTGCATGCAAATATGCGGAATTTCTCAGAGAACCTCCGATTCGGCAAACACTATCACGATTTATACGAGCTTTTGTCAGATCCGACGATTCTTCGTTTCAGAAGTGTATTTCCGTGCGGAATCGCTGTTTCGCATGCTAGATCAGTGCATTTGCATGCAGATATGCGAAATTGGCACTGAATCTCCGGTTCGGCAAGCACGATCACGATTTATTCGAGCTCATGTCAGATTCGACGATTCTTCGTTTCAGAAGTGTATTTCTGTGCTGAATCGCTGTTTCGCGTGCTAGATCAGTGCATTTGCATGCAAATATGCGAAATTGGAACAGAAACTCCGATTCGGCAAGCATTACCACGATTTATACGAGCTTATGTCAGATTCGACGATTCTTCGTTTCAGAAGTGTATGTCTGTGCGGAATCGCTGTTTCGCGTGCTAGATCAGTGCATTTACATGCAAATATGCGAAATTGGCACTGAATCTCCGTTTCGTCAAGCACGATCACGATTTATTCGAGCTCATGTCAGATTCGACGATTCTTCGTTTCAGAAGTGAATTTCTGTGCCGAATCGCTGTTTCGCGTGCTACATCAGTGCATTTGCATGCAAATATGCGAAATTGGCACAGAAACTCCATTTCGGCAAGCACAATCACGATTTATACGAGCTTATGTCAGATTCGACGATTCATCGTTTCAGAAGTGTATTTGTGTGCGGAATCGCTGTTTCGCGTTCTAGATCAGTGCATTTGCATGCAAATATGCGAAATGGCACAGAAACTCCGATTCGGCATGCACGATCACGATTTAATCGAGCTCATGTCAGATTCGACCATTCTTCGTTTCAGAAGTGTATTTGTGTGCGTAATCGCTGTTCCGCGTGCTAAATCAGTGCATTTGCATGCAAATATGCGGAATTGGCACTGAATCTCCGGGTCGGCAAGCACGATCACGATTTATTCGAGCTGATGTCAGATTCGACGATTCTTCGTTTCAGAAGTGTATTTCTGGGCCTAATCGCTGCTTCGCGTGCTAGATCAGTGCATTTGCATGCAAATATGCGAAATTGGCACAGAAACTCCGACCCGGCAAGCACGATCACGATTTGTGCGAGCTGATGTCAGATTCGACGATTCTTCGTTTCAGAAGTGTATTTCTGGGCCTAATCGATGCTTCGCGTGCTAGATCAGTGCATTTGCATGCAAATATGCGAAATTGGCACAGAAACTCCGACCCGGCAAGCACGATCACGATTTATTCGAGCTCATGTCAGATTCGACGATTCTTCATTTCAGAAGTGTATTTCTGTGCCGAATCGCTGTTTCGCATGCTAGATCAGTGCATTTGCATGCAAATATGCGGAATTTCTCAGAGAAACTCCGATTCGGCAAGCATTACCACGATTTATACGAGCTCATGTCAGATTCGACGATTCTTCGTTTCAGAAGTGTATTTCTGTGCCGAATCGCTGTATCGCGTGCTAGATCAGTGCATTTGCATGCAAATATGCGAAATTGGCACAGAAACTCCATTTCGGCAAGCACAATCACGATTTATACGAGCTTATGTCAGATTCGACGATTCTTCGTTTCAGAAGTGTATTTCTGTGCGGAATCGCTGTTTCGCGTGCTAGATCAGTGCATTTGCATGCAAATATGCGGAATTTCTCAGAAAAACTCCGATTCGGCAAGCACGATCACGATTTATACGAGCTTATGTCAGATTCGACGATTCATCGTTTCAGATGTGTATTTGTGTGCGTAATCGCTGTTTCGAGTGCTAGATCAGTGCATTTGCATGCAAATATGCGAAATTGGCACAGAAACTCCATTTCGGCAAGCACAATCACGATTTATACGAGCTTATGTCAGATTCGAAGATTCATCGTTTCAGAAGTGTATTTCTGTGCGGAATCGCTGTTTCGCGTTCTAGATCAGTGCATTTGCATGCAAATATGCGAAATTGGAACAGAAACTCCGATTCGGCAAGCATTACCACGATTTATACGAGCTTATGTCAGATTCGACGATTCATCGTTTCAGAAGTGTATTTCTGTGCGGCATCGCTGTTTCGCGTGCTAGATCAGTGCATTTGCATGCAAATATGCGGAATTTCTCAGAGAACCTCCGATTCGGCAAACACTATCACGATTTATACGAGCTTTTGTCAGATCCGACGATTCTTCGTTTCAGAAGTGTATTTCCGTGCGGAATCGCTGTTTCGCGTGCTAGATCAGTGCATTTGCATGCAGATATGCGAAATTGGCACTGAATCTCCGGTTCGGCAAGCACGATCACGATTTATTCGAGCTCATGTCAGATTCGACGATTCTTCGTTTCAGAAGTGTATTTCTGTGCTGAATCGCTGTTTCGCGTGCTAGATCAGTGCATTTGCATGCAAATATGCGAAATTGGAACAGAAACTCCGATACGGCAAGCATTACCACGATTTATACGAGCTTATGTCAGATTCGACGATTCTTCGTTTCAGAAGTGTATGTCTGTGCGGAATCGCTGTTTCGCGTGCTAGATCAGTGCATTTACATGCAAATATGCGAAATTGGCACTGAATCTCCGTTTCGTCAAGCACGATCACGATTTATTCGAGCTCATGTCAGATTCGACGATTCTTCGTTTCAGAAGTGAATTTCTGTGCCGAATCGCTGTTTCGCGTGCTACATCAGTGCATTTGCATGCAAATATGCGAAATGGCACAGAAACTCCGATTCGGCATGCACGATCACGATTTAATCGAGCTCATGTCAGATTCGACCATTCTTCGTTTCAGAAGTGTATTTGTGTGCGTAATCGCTGTTCCGCGTGCTAAATCAGTGCATTTGCATGCAAATATGCGGAATTGGCACTGAATCTCCGGTTCGGCAAGCACGATCACGATTTATTCGAGCTGATGTCAGATTCGACGATTCTTCGTTTCAGAACTGTATTTCTGTGCCGAATCGCTGTTTCGCGTGCTAGATCAGTGCATTTGCATGCAAATATGCGGAATTTCTCAGAGAAACTCCGATTCGGCAAGCATTACCACGATTTATACGAGCTTATGTCAGATTCGACGATTCTTCGTTTCAGAAGTGTATATCTGTGCGGAATCGCTGTTTCGCGTGCTAGATCAGTGCATTTGCATGCAAATATGCGGAATTTCTCAGAGAAACTCCGATTCGGCAAGCACTATCACGATTTATACGAGCTTATGTCAGATTCGACGATTCATCGTTTCAGAAGTGTATTTGTGTGCGTAATCGCTGTTTCGAGTGCTAGATCAGTGCATTTGCATGCAAATATGCGAAATTGGCACAGAAACTCCATTTCGGCAAGCACAATCACGATTTATACGAGCTTATGTCAGATTCGACGATTCATCGTTTCAGAAGTGTATTTCTGTGCGGAAACGCTGTTTCGCGTGCTAGATCAGTGCATTTGCATGCAAATATGCGAAATTGGAACAGAAACTCCATTTCGGCAAGCACAATCATTATTTATACGAGCTTATGTCAGATTCGACGATTCTTCGTTTCAGAAGTGTATTTCCGTGCGGAATCGCTGTTTCGCGTGCTAGATCAGTGCATTTGCATGCAGATATGCGAAATTGGCACTGAATCTCCGGTTCGGCAAGCACGATCACGATTTATTCGAGCTCATGTCAGATTCGACGATTCTTCGTTTCAGAAGTGTATTTCTGTGCTGAATCGCTGTTTCGCGTGCTAGATCAGTGCATTTGCATGCAAATATGCGAAATTGGAACAGAAACTCCGATTCGGCAAGCATTACCACGATTTATACGAGCTTATGTCAGATTCGACGATTCTTCGTTTCAGAAGTGTATGTCTGTGCGGAATCGCTGTTTCGCGTGCTAGATCAGTGCATTTACATGCAAATATGCGAAATTGGCACTGAATCTCCGTTTCGTCAAGCACGATCACGATTTATTCGAGCTCATGTCAGATTCGACGATTCTTCGTTTCAGAAGTGAATTTCTGTGCCGAATCGCTGTTTCGCGTGCTACATCAGTGCATTTGCATGCAAATATGCGAAATGGCACAGAAACTCCGATTCGGCATGCACGATCACGATTTAATCGAGCTCATGTCAGATTCGACTTTTCTTCGTTTCAGAAGTGTATTTGTGTGCGTAATCGCTGTTCCGCGTGCTAAATCAGTGCATTTGCATGCAAATATGCGGAATTGGCACTGAATCTCCGGTTCGGCAAGCACGATCACGATTTATTCGAGCTGATGTCAGATTCGACGATTCTTCGTTTCAGAAGTGTATTTCTGGGCCTAATCGCTGCTTCGCGTGCTAGATCAGTGCATTTGCATGCAAATATGCGAAATTGGCACAGAAACTCCGACCCGGCAAGCACGATCACGATTTATTCGAGCTGATGTCAGATTCGACGATTCTTCGTTTCAGAAGTGTATTTCTGGGCCTAATCGATGCTTCGCGTGCTAGATCAGTGCATTTGCATGCAAATATGCGAAATTGGCACAAAAACTCCGACCCGGCAAGCACGATCACGATTTATATGAGCTTATGTCAGATTCGACGATTCTTCGTTTCAGAAGTGTATTTGTGAGCGTAATCGCTGTTTCGAGTGCTAGATCAGTGCATTTGCATGCAAATATGCGAAATTGGCACAGAAACTCCATTTCGGCAAGCACAATCACGATTTATACGAGCTTATGTCAGATTCGACGATTCATCGTTTCAGAAGTGTATTTGTGAGCGTAATCGCTGTTTCGAGTGCTAGATCAGTGCATTTGCATGCAAATATGCGAAATTGGCACAGAAACTCCATTTCGGCAAGCACAATCACGATTTATACGAGCTTATGTCAGATTCGACGATTCATCGTTTCAGAAGTGTATTTCTGTGCGGAATCGCTGTTTCGCGTGCTAGATCAGTGCATTTGCATGCAAATATGCGAAATTGGAACAGAAACTCCATTTCGGCAAGCACAATCATTATTTATACGAGCTTATGTCAGATTCGACGATTCTTCGTTTCAGAAGTGTATTTCCGTGCGGAATCGCTGTTTCGCGTGCTAGATCAGTGTATTTGCATGCAAATATACGAAATTGGCACTGAATCTCCAGTTCGGCAAGCACTATCACGATTTATTCGAGCTTATAACAGATTCGACGATTCGTCGTTTCAGATGTGTATTTCTGTGCGGAATCGCTGTTGCGCGTGCTAGATCAGTGCATTTGCATGCAAATATGCGAAATTGGCACAGAAACTCCATTTCGGCAAGCACAATCATTATTTATACGAGCTTATGTCAGATTCGACGATTCTTCGTTTCAGAAGTGTATTTCCGTGCGGAATCGCTGTTTCGCGTGCTAGATCAGTGCATTTGCATGCAAATATACGAAATTGGCACTGAATCTCCAGTTCGGCAAGCACGATCACGATTTATTCGAGCTCATGTCAGATTCGACGACTCTTCATTTCAGAAGTGTATTTCTGTGCCGAATCGCTGTTTCGCGTGCTAGATCAGTGCATTTGCATGCAAATATGCGAAATTGGCACAGAAACTCCATTTCGGCAAGCACAATCACGATTTATACGAGCTTATGTCAGATTCGACGATTCTTCGTTTCAGAAGTGAATTTCTGTGCCGAATCGCTGTTTCGCGTGCTACATCAGTGCATTTGCATGCAAATATGCGAAATGGCACAGAAACTCCGATTCGGCATGCACGATCACGATTTAATCGAGCTCATGTCAGATTCGACCATTCTTCGTTTCAGAAGTGTATTTGTGTGCGTAATCGCTGTTCCGCGTGCTAAATCAGTGCATTTGCATGCAAATATGCGGAATTGGCACTGAATCTCCGGTTCGGCAAGCACGATCACGATTTATTCGAGCTGATGTCAGATTCGACGATTCTTCGTTTCAGAACTGTATTTCTGTGCCGAATCGCTGTTTCGCGTGCTAGATCAGTGCATTTGCATGCAAATATGCGGAATTTCTCAGAGAAACTCCGATTCGGCAAGCATTACCACGATTTATACGAGCTTATGTCAGATTCGACGATTCTTCGTTTCAGAAGTGTATATCTGTGCGGAATCGCTGTTTCGCGTGCTAGATCAGTGCATTTGCATGCAAATATGCGGAATTTCTCAGAGAAACTCCGATTCGGCAAGCACTATCACGATTTATACGAGCTTATGTCAGATTCGACGATTCATCGTTTCAGAAGTGTATTTGTGAGCGTAATCGCTGTTTCGAGTGCTAGATCAGTGCATTTGCATGCAAATATGCGAAATTGGCACAGAAACTCCATTTCGGCAAGCACAATCACGATTTATACGAGCTTATGTCAGATTCGACGATTCATCGTTTCAGAAGTGTATTTCTGTGCGGAATCGCTGTTTCGCGTGCTAGATCAGTGCATTTGCATGCAAATATGCGAAATTGGAACAGAAACTCCATTTCGGCAAGCACAATCATTATTTATACGAGCTTATGTCAGATTCGACGATTCTTCGTTTCAGAAGTGTATTTCCGTGCGGAATCGCTGTTTCGCGTGCTAGATCAGTGTATTTGCATGCAAATATACGAAATTGGCACTGAATCTCCAGTTCGGCAAGCACTATCACGATTTATTCGAGCTTATAACAGATTCGACGATTCGTCGTTTCAGATGTGTATTTCTGTGCGGAATCGCTGTTGCGCGTGCTAGATCAGTGCATTTGCATGCAAATATGCGAAATTGGCACAGAAACTCCATTTCGGCAAGCACAATCATTATTTATACGAGCTTATGTCAGATTCGACGATTCTTCGTTTCAGAAGTGTATTTCCGTGCGGAATCGCTGTTTCGCGTGCTAGATCAGTGCATTTGCATGCAAATATACGAAATTGGCACTGAATCTCCAGTTCGGCAAGCACGATCACGATTTATTCGAGCTCATGTCAGATTCGACGACTCTTCATTTCAGAAGTGTATTTCTGTGCCGAATCGCTGTTTCGCGTGCTAGATCAGTGCATTTGCATGCAAATATGCGAAATTGGCACAGAAACTCCATTTCGGCAAGCACAATCACGATTTATACGAGCTTATGTCAGATTCGACGATTCATCGTTTCAGAAGTGTATTTGTGTGCGTAATCGCTGTTTCGAGTGCTAGATCAGTGCATTTGCATGCAAATATGCGAAATTGGCACAGAAACTCCATTTCGGCAAGCACAATCACGATTTATACGAGCTTATGTCAGATTCGACGATTCATCGTTTCAGAAGTGTATTTCTGTGCGGAATCGCTGTTTCGCGTGCTAGATCAGTGCATTTGCATGCAAATATGCGGAATTGGCACTGAATCTCCGGTTCGTCAAGCACGATGGCGATTTATTCGAGCTCATGTCAGATTCGACGATTCTTCGTTTCAGAAGTGAATTTCTGTGCCGAATCGCTGTTTCGCGTGCTAGATCAGTGCATTTGCATGCAATTATGCGAAATGGCACAGAAACTCCAATTCGGCATGCACGATCACGATTTAATCGAGCTCATATCAGATTCGACGATTCTTCGTTTCAGAAGTGTGTTACGTCGTCCGATGTACGACGTTGGCCTTGTACATACACTATGAATTCAAGTTCTGATCTACATAAGATCCACACACCGTCCCCTAGACATAAGAACATAGTATTAAGATTTCATACATTCTATTCTATTGTTCTAATCCTTACCTCCGTCTCTACCCATCACTTCAACTCCACCTTGATCAACACCTTACCTCAGTTCCAAACCATCACCACGACACATAATGCAATAAAGTATTGCATCACTCTGGAAGCATCTAGAAGCTTCTAGAAACGTCGAGAAGTCCCAAGACTGCTGCATGAGCAGTCCCACGCTCGTAGAGGGCAATAGGACAGCCACGAGACTGCACCGTCAGCAGAAATGCACGTGCAGTCCCCGGGAGCGAAGACGCTGCTGCGTCAGCAGTTCTCCCACTCCAAAGACTCCAACGACTGAAGAACAAAGAGACTGCAGCGTCATCTATCCCCACTCCGCACCAAAGGAGGCAAGGCAGGGCGGACGCTTGAGTCAGTCGCGCAGTTCGTTCCCAGCAAGCGAGTCGCGCAGTTCGTTCCAAGCGAGCGACTCGCACGGACGTGCCAGTCCGGCTTCTTCCGACGATCAGAGCAGACGTGTTCAGTCTAGCTCCGCGAAAGTGAAGTGTGTCGATCCTTCACTCCTGTTCCTATTCCAATTCCAACTCAACTCAACTCCTAACTCTTACTTATTATTCCTATAACATATTCATTATTCATTAATCCATTTACTATTCCTATTATAATATTACTTACATATTGTATACCAGTGTACTTACCAGTTTTATTCAATATATCGTTCTTATACCAGTGTTTCGATTGTGTTATGCTTGTGTTAGTTCAACACCATCCTCTTGTTCAGTTCTTTTATTAAATATCATACTCGTGACATATCTGGACTTGGTCTAAAGTGCGCAGTGGAAACGCTGAGCCGCCAATAAGGAAAGTGAAGCGAGTCATAGAGAAGTTCTCGTGCCACGTCTAGAATTGGTCTAAAGTGCGCAGTGGAAACGCTGAGCCGCCACTATAGACGTGAAGCGAGTTAACTACCTAAAAGGATAAATAACCAATTTGAAGTTCGTTTTCATTGTTTCATCATTATCTCGTAATTACCATTCCTCACCTATGCGACGCCCACGCAGAGCGGGACGCAAGTACCAACTTGCTAAATCAAGACGCGCGTTGAGAAACAAAGCGGTGCTCGACCAAATCATTGCCACTACCAAGTGGACAGAACTTCTGGGAACCACCGAGCACATTCCGTGTGACGCGTCCGACTACGTTTCGGTATACGGTTGCCCTTGCAGCCTTCCTAAAGAGGTCAACCACGCGGACCTCTCGCGAGCTCCGACGCCAGTTCTGCATCCGGTCGATCGTCCTGAGGTAATCGACATAGCCGACGACGACAGCCGAGACACGATCATCGTCCCCAGGGTCCGTTGCCGTATCGTCAGTGATGTCACTCTGCCGACACATCGCCGTGTCATTCTACGCTTCGCACCAAGGACCACCAGCGTCAAACAGCACCAGCCTGTGGATCCGCTGCCGAGCCTCCCTCACCTCGAGGACATCTGTATAGAAGACCCGATGTACGACACCTACTCCCAGTACCGCCAGTTCCTGCTGCAACAATATTATTAGGCGTTAATACAACATTGCGGTGAGTCGTACAATGTCTTGTACGATTGCTGAATCCTGTAAACTCACCGTTTTCGTTGCATCCTCTTGCGCGTGATTCTTGTCGGGACATTTCTTGTAACCGCGTCGGACGTTTCTCTTCTTGACTGCATCCATAGCAATATCGGTTGTCCTAGTGCAATATGACAGCCCGCGGCAGTCTCTTCATATATCCACCGTCCGTCTGTCACTGTTCGTGAGTGCCATCCTTCTCTCTTTCTTCTGGTACCTGTAACAAAAACACAGTGACGGACGTGACAAATTTGGCGCAGTCGGTAGGACTACGAAGTGGTCGCCGATATTTGCATTAACAAACCTCGGCGCGTGTCTGTACGGAATTCACATTCTTAAATCCCATTTATATTCCCCAAAATGTCTCGCACGATCACGCGATCCCAAAGGGATCCCCAAGCGGACCCTAACAAAGACCTTCCCCCCGCCAACCGAGGAAGAGCTACTCCTTTACGCGCAAGACCTCGCTCGTAAAGAGGAATATTTAAAAGAACAGACCGAATTCATTGCTAAACTGCGTCTTAAATACGAAGAAGACGCACAGAACCAAAATAACATGCTCGATGAAATACGTAAAGAGCTACATAATATTCAAGTTTTGAATCAAAACTTACTTCACCAAATGCCTACACCAGGCCCCAGTAACGTCTCTAACACGCGAGAACCCCCATTAGCAGAGCCACGCGAAATCCCGCAATATGAGCCAACAGGAAATTTCGCGTTGAAACAAGCCGCAGAACTTGTACCCAAATTCGACGGAACATCGATTCCCGTCTTAAAATTCATCCGCGCCTGCAAACGCGCGCGTGATTCTGTCCCTGTATCTGCAGAACGTGCCCTTACCAAATTAATCTGCAACAAACTTTCCGATCGTGCGTACGCTGCCATTGAAGGCGAAAACATACGTACGATCTCGCAACTTTGCGATAAGCTACGAACAGTACTGGGACCCTACAAATTCGTTGACCAGTACCGTGGCGAATTGGCAAGCGTAGCCCAGGCCAATAATGAACATATCCTTGACTTTATAAATCGAGTCAAAGATTTACGAACCGCCATCAGCGATTCTACCGAAGGACACTACGACTACAATGAAATCGATCGTTTGACAGTCGAGTGCTTTCTTCGCGGTCTACTTCCACAACTTCGCAGCGAAGTTCTGCACTGCCATTCTCAGAATTCGGCAGAAATTTTCGAATCAGCCATCTCCGCTTACAAGCAATATGAGCTATACCAAAACCGTCGTCGCGAATCTAATCGTGACGATCCCCGCAATGTAAGCTTCTCAGATAATAGAAGCTCCTATCGCCCACGCTCTTCTAACGATTACACTCCTCGCGATAATCACAATTCTCGCGAACACATTCCTGAACGTCGCGACGACAGACCGGATGAGCGTCGTGATAACGGGTCCGACCAACGTCGAGACTCATGGAGAAACTCGAACCGCAATTCTTATCGTTCTCCAACTCCACAATGGCGGTCCGAAACTCCCCGCGAACAAAAACCACAACACGGAAACCGGGACTCGAATTCAAATCACGACAGACGTTCCGGAGAGCCCCGCAAGATCTGCAATTATTGCAAAACTCCCGGGTATGACATTCACGAATGTCGAAAAAGAGCCTATAACAATAACCTGCGGTCGGGAAACGAGTCAGGCCTCCCGACCGGAACGAACCAACAGCGGGAGGCCGCCCCAACGAAGCGCAACCATACGTTCACCCAGACCGCCGTTCGAACGAACGAGGTCCTCGAAGACCAGATCGACGATTCGTCTCTGCAGTTAACCTCGCAGTAGACTCGCCGATCCCGCGCGTACAAATCTTCGCCCCTCAACTTCGTGTGAAAAGTGAATTCTTACTAGACACGGGCTCAGAAGTCAATTTGATACGCGCGTCTAGTCTAAAACCTGGGTTGGCCATCGATCCCACGAGCACAATCGAGGTCCACGGAATAACCGAGGGTTCTATCGTAACACTCGGCGAAATTGTTATACTCATTCAAGGGACAATCCCTGTCAAATTCCATGTGCTCGGGGACGATTTCCCAGTCAGTATTAGCGGAATTCTCGGCTCGCCCTTCTTTATAGGAGGAGCTGAGATTTCCTTCGCAAAACAACTTGTCTTAATCGGGAGCATTACAATTCCGTTCTCTAATTCGGCCGACTGAGCCTCGCGATAGTTCAATGACGAGGGTTATTTCAATGCCTTCTCCGAAAACGGAGGTCTCTCTTGAAAAGCACGCCGCAAGGACAGAGGAAGAAACATTCCCTCTCTCAAAACGTCGGGTGCAACCAGGAGAGATTCGTATCACATCGAATAATATCGTAGAGGAACCGGTCGATAAGCGCAAAAATCTAAATCAACAGTCCGAACTAAGGACTGCACCAGACTCTAATGAGTTTGTCGTTGAGCCCCGAACAGCCGCCTGCATTGCAGTCAGCGTACAGGGCCCGAAACAGGGATATATCCGCCGCGTCAGCGTAGCGCCGGATGTATTCCTCGGTGATTGTGTAGTCAGTAATAGCGGAGGCAAAGCGAGCCTCAGATGTTTCAACACATCTTCCCGTCCGATCTCATTCCGATTACCCGTGTTAGAGGTGGAAGAGATCGAGCGTCTTTCTAGTTCCGGTAATCATCCCGACGTATTCGGTAACCATCCCGACCTTTCCAATTCCGGTAACCATTCCGACGTATTCGGTAACCATCCCGACCTTTTTAATTCCGGTAACCATCCCGACGTATTCGGTAACCATCCCGACAATTCTAATTCAGAGTCCAGAGAAGACTCCCGCGAATTCAAACCTATGAAGGTTTATTCTACAAGCTCCGGTAGCAAGTCCGATTGTTTCTATCCCGAGTCTAGGCTGAAAGGAAATGTCCTCGCCTTTGATTCTCTAAAGACGACAGAACGTCTACACAAAATAAAGCATGAAACTCTACCTCGTATAAACCGAGTATACGAGTCAATCTTAAAAGATCATCCCGCGATAATTTCTAAACCAGAGTCAAAGAGAGTCTATATTTCGTTTCAAAAACCTACCTCTGATTTTTCGCCGGAACATGATCTCTTCCAGTCTCAACGGTCAAGTATCCATGCACCGCAAAGCGAGTTTCATCCATCTAGGAATTATACGTCTGTAAAATACGCGTCAGCAAGAAGGAGAAACAAATTCCATATTACACAATACCTCTGCGATAACTCGCGAACAACGATTGCAGCGTCTCCTGCGACCTGCAATGAGAAACCATCCCAAGAAAACTTATTACAATCATCCGTCGATGCGAAACTAGAATCCGCGATAATCACGCGTCCGGTCAACACCGATAAGCGAGCGAAATCCGAAACCCAGTGTTCGGGAATCCGCCACAGCGCGACCGCTTCAAGTCAAATCATAAATAACGATCAAACCAGCGAGCGTCCCCCCTCTTCGTTCTTTTGAACCTCGTGTATGCGAGCACGAAGGTGACAAACGGTGCCGATCGAACCAGTTCAATTTGAACCTCCGAGATCGCTGCTACCAACAAGCACACTTTACTGTCGAATCCTTCAATCGCGCCAAAAGTAACGAGTTCGCGACCAGTATACAATAGCTCACGCGCTACTCCATCCGACAGAGGCAGGGTTCGAAACTCACCAATAAATAGTGTTAGTGAATCACATTTGGCTTGAACCCTTCATTTATCCGTCTATAAAGCGATCTCCATCCGACCTGCACACAAGACCATTCAATCCTCCTCAACCTATCCAACATCCGCTTACCAGCATCCCAAACATCCAGCATCAACAGAATCCCCTTCCACAACTGGAAGATAAGCTTGCCGCATCACGACTCAGCCCCTCGGAAGATAGGATCATACCAGAGGAGCTCCAGTCTTTAGACAACCTCGCGACTACAAACATGTATCCATTACAAGTTGCCATCTTACTCTCCATTACCACGCGAGTGTACACTCTCATCGGATATGATTGCGGTGGACCGGCACTCAACATCACTACGTACTCTATCATTGATAACTTGAATTGCGAACCCGAAGATGTCACACCAGTCGAGAGTTTAGAAAGAATTCAACTTCTGCAGCTAGCCGAATTTTCGCAAGCCCGAGTCCTCCAGTGCCACATTGAAATAGACAGAACGATCTACTACTGTGGCATGCATTCGCATAACTCCGTCGTCACCAATGGTAGACAAGAGTATCTCCTAACCACCACCAGCGAAACATGTTCTAGTCTACACACTACTGGAACTCTGTATATTACGCCAGCAACACAGATCACAGGGGTCCAGCCAAATTCCACAACCTCTCGTAGTCTCACAATGGCAGGAGAAATCAAGAATGACGGAAGCTGCTCAGGCACAACCTACAGCGATCCTTTTGGAACCTGGACAGACGTCGTGGTGCAAGCCATAATACGCATCACGATACGGGATTACATTGCACCGATAAAACTATCTACAGCACAAATTCATTTACAATCCGGACAAACCTGTCCTCTCCAGAAAGGCAACTGCCTCGATTCACAGGACGGATACACATTCTGGGAACCTGCACCAACAGATTCATGCAGATTCAACAACTACGATGTTCTATACGAAGGGCTAGCGACCAAGCTATCCCCACAGTTAAAACCCTCACCAACCTTATATACAGTTGCCTCTCAGGATACTACGTTTGCACTAACCGAGACAGGACGATCTTCAGTCTGCGGATTTATCATAATCCGTACTGAACATCCAAAACTATTCATACTAGAAACGGGGAAGTCAGGGAAATTCAAGGAGAAGACACCCACCCTCGTCAACAATCTCGACATATTCACCTATGTCAACAGCAAATTCGTCTACGTAGAGAAACATCTCCGTACACAATTTTCTCAACTATATAAGGACGTCATTAGTAGGTAATATATGGGGGTTCTAATTCACTTCCCAATTCAGGCGGTTCTGAGGAACTTTCCAATTCACGGGAGAGCGGTACCGCAGAGCGCTATTGCACAAGCATATATGAAACATGATACTCCTTTGGTATTGCACAAGCATTACGTCATCTAGGCCAAGGACAAAGCTGTTAGGCACCGCCCCCTTCTTTCTGACGTCATCTAGGCCAAGGACAGAGCTGCTGAGACATCACTTAATGGTATTGCACAAGCATTACGTCATCTAGGCCAAGGACAAAGCTGTTAGGCACCGCCCCCTTCTTTCTGACGTCATCTAGGCCAAGGACAGAGCTGCTGAGTCATCACTTAATGGTATTGCACAAGCATTACGTCATCTAGGCCAAGGACAGAGCTGTTAGGCACCGCCTCCTTCTTTCTTACGTCATCTAGGCCAAGGACAGAGCTGCTAAGTCATCACTTAATGGTATTGCACAAGCATTACGTCATCTAGGCCAAGGGCAAAGCTGTTAGGCACCGCCCCCTTCTTTCTGACGTCATCTAGGCCAAGAACAGAGCTGCTGAGTCATCACTTAATGGTATTGCACAAGCATTACGTCATCTAGGCCAAGGACAAAGCTGTTAGGCACCGCCCCCTTCTTTCTGACGTCATCTAGGCCAAGGACAGAGCTGCTGAGTCATACCCCCCTTCTTTCTTACGTCATCTAGGCCAAGGACAGAGCTACTGAGTCATACCCCCCTTCTTTCTTACGTCATCTAGACATCACCCTTATCTTTAAGGGTAGCAATGAATAAATAGGACACGATGGAATATGAATTGTAGTCTTTGCAAACGTTCCATCGTTGCAAACATTTGCCGTGACAAAAAAAGTTATTTGATATTCGAAAGATTATACTCCTTTGGTATTGCACAAGCATTCGGTCATCTAGGCCAAGGACAGAGCTGCTGAGTCATCACTTAATGGTATTGCACAAGCATTACGTCATCTAGACCAAGGACAGAGCTGTTAGGCACCGCCCCCTTCTTTCTTACGTCATCTAGCTCAAGGACAAAGCTGCTGAGTCATACCCCCCTTCTTTCTTACGTCATCTAGGCCAAGGACAAAGCTGTTAGGCACCGCCCCCTTTCTAAGAAAATGTAAAAAGGTGGGGGCCAATGCATCCTATAAGAACATTGTATTCCAAGCGTTGCGCTTCAGATCGAGACAATCAACACGAAAAAAGCATGATGTATTACAACAATCATCCGCTCACTGAATGTGATCATTCAAGCATCGAGGAGTCACACAAAAAGAGGAGACTAAATAATATGTTGTGACGTGGCAGATTTAGCCTACGTCACTCCGAACCTTAGACGAAAGACCGGGTCACCGAAAAAGCGGTACAATAACGAAACGGCTATAACGAGCGCTCTCCCTGGGACATCCGAACGCCCGAAGAATAGAATTATCGCCTTTGAATGTCGCGCCGCCGGGCGCGACAAGAGTTTTCAGAAACCACCGAAATCGGCGAGGAGCCCGATACCTGTCTCCGGCCGCCGATTGGCGGAAGGCCGCAAGCGGAGACGCTCGGAACACCAATCACAGGGCGCCGCTGGCGAGGAAGACGGCGAGGATTGGACCGAGCCCGGATCTGTCAACCCGGAGAAAGCGACGAGGCTGTTAAACATAAGGACGATCAGCAGTCCACCCTCGTCGACGTCTCATCCGGAAAATGCCATGAGAGCTACACCGGAACGGCTCGGATCCATGGATGCCGACTAACCGCCTTATATCGGCCGGGCTTCGGAAAATAGAAAATACCGAAGGCCCGGGCCGACATGTCACCGAGTCGTCCCTGCACCCAGAAACAACGTGATTGGCCCGAGCGTCGCCGAAGATGAGAGTGGGGGGAAAACTCGCTTCCGCGTTCCGAACCATCTCGAACTGGGCCACTGGGTCGAAGGACTACACATAGTACAGACGTGCGAAAATTAGACCGCGATATCGAACAGTAATATTTTGCGACCGCCGCCATCGCAGCGTATTTGGTAAGTGCCAGTCAGGCTTCATTTCGATATAATTTTGTGACCAGTTCGTGTTGGTTCGGGGACGTTATTTGAGTTCGCGAAAGTTCGTACCGCGGTGTACCGCGTGTTTCCCCGCGTTTACCGTTGACCAGGAGTCGCTCTCCTGAGAGGCTCGCGAGGCCGCGGATCGTGTGTCGCCGAATCCTCGTGCACGAGCTATTCGGGACCCACGATATTCGCCCGGTAATTCTTCGGGTTACCCTCGGATCGTTCCACGGGAGGATAACGCGCCGTATTCGTTTCGTGTCGTTCACCGTTCGCACGTTGCGCCCAGTCTCGAATTAGGAACGCGTACGTCACCGGAGCTCGGTCGAATTCGTGCCCTCGTGGCTTGTAAATTCACGCGAAGTCCTGTGACGACCGAGCTCGACGCGATAGAAGTTATTCCGCGCGATCGGCCGAACAGCCGCCGTCACTTTCGTGTTCGCGCCGGCAAAGCTATTGACTACCGCCGGCAACGGCCGGCGGATTGTATGATCATCTCGTTTTAATAAACGACTATATTTTGCCCGAGATCTACCGAGTAGCTTCATTTACCGTGAGAAACGTTCTCGTCGCGGGGAATGCCCCGTTCCTTTCCTCACGTGGTTCCCTGGACCTGTTCGCGGCCGTCACCGGCCTAAACGATGTTCGCAGATTCGACGTCGTTTTGAGAACCGAACGAATCGTTCGAGAGTTTCGCGTGGTACGGTATAGTACCTGGCGCCCGTTCACTTCGTGTCCAAATTTGTCGTTCCGTTCGAATCTGCGAAGATCTTTTGTCTCGAGAGGACCACGTGTCGCGCGACCGAGCGTGGCCCGGTCGCAAGGCCATAATTTCTCGAAGGCGGTTATCTCTCGGTTCGCCGGGAAATAAACGCCGTGACAAATTGGCGCCCGAACATTGCGGAAATCTCGCCGTAAAAAGCGATTTGATATAGGCTTTTTAAAAAAGAGACGCGTGAGGAAGCTCGAGGCTCTCACGGGAAAATTCTAATTTCGAAAGCAAAACGTGTGAATTTGAATCGGGCGAGCGAAATGGTCGCGTAGTAGAGAAGCACGACCCGTCCTTGAGCGGTACTTTCTTTGTCTCGCTCGAACTAACGAACCAGCACCTCGTAAACACAGCAACGGGCTGTTGAAAAGATATTACGGTGCCACGTCGTATTTACAACAGCCTGTTCTCTGTTCAAGGTCTTCTACGAGGGTCTTTGTTCAGTATATTTTCGAATTTCGTGTGCCATTCCGCCGTTACAATATACCGGGTGTACATAAAATTTATTTTCAGGATTCATGATCAGAAAAGGAAACGTGATCGCGCGTATTCTCGGCGCAATAGCACACAGCGTGCTAATAATAATAGTAATAATTTCGGTAATTTTATTTGGCTTCATCTGGATAACATTGTTTATTCCATCATTAATTCATTATTTAATAAACATTAACGGACCTTCGGGTAATCTGGTACTAGTAATAATAGTGTAACTTGACGTTGATAAATTAACTAGATTACAGATAAAATAATTAAAATTCAAATAAGATTAAACAAAGTTAAAAACGAATATAAAATTCAACCTAATCAAGTAATATCAATCACGCTTCCTTCGCAGTCTGATTATTATTTTTTTTGTTACATTGCAATATTTGCTGATTATACTCTGCATATTTATTGTGTGTATATAATTGTGTTTGGACCTCGTTATTGGCGGAGGGGTAACGCTTGACTTCGAGGGAGAGGGACACACCACCGAGTGTGACCCGCCCGAGAATCGAGAGTTTCGCCCCGTAATCCCCAATACGAGGGACAATTTATAAATTGTTTATTGTGGGTAATACCGCTACGGGATTAGGATTGCCCCTAGAGGTGGTCCACCCGTAGAGGGCCACAATACCATAATACATTTTTTTATATATTGTTCCCCTATTGTATACCATTCCGCCTTCCTCAATATTCACCCACTTCTGATATTTATATATTGAATTTACTGTCATAATTTGTGCAAACTTGTTTTTCGGAATGGCACACGTTTGTTTAATTACAAATATTTGAAATTTACAATAGTGAGAAGTTCTCGGTCGCGGGGAAGGCATCGCATACAGCGTAATCCACCCGCGGCTGCGATATTCTCGGATAAAGTGGTTTCGTGATTATATTTTGATTGTGGTAATATTGACCCCCAAAGATTGAACCCACATGAAAACTGTTTTTTTATATGAATTTTTTTTTGTGTTATACATGTGGTGGAGGAAGTTGGTTTGTTGTCCGGTATATCGTCCGTAGTCTAGACGAATATAATCCCCTTGGCGGTTGAACTCAAAGTAGTTCAACAAATCCCTTGGCGGTTGAATTATAAAAATTCAACAATTAAATTTGCGGGACCCTTTTATAAAATTTAGTGAACAATTTGCGAAAGCTACCGGTAGCGTCTTGGTGAGCACGCAGTAATACTGTCGACGGGCAGGTGCGTGTGAAATTAGTGAAAAGGGTCCACTTTAGGGTTTAGATTGGGTTGCTGTTTTCCCCTTTTGGCGCAAAATAAATCGAGAAAGAGCTGGGAAGAGGCAATAGGTAGAAGTAAATTCGGAATTCGCGACGGTAACGAAAAAAATCGAACGTAGCAAATAACGCGGGAAATTAGCGAAACGAAAACGAGTAACCGTTCTCTCTGCCTAAAGCGTGATATATCGAGAATATTTTGTTCGGATTAAACGGCCGCGGGTACGGGAGCTCTGTTTCGAATTTGGTATCGAGATTCCCGAATCAAAATGAGAAGTATGTTGAATTTACCGAAACTGGAACACGGGAACGACGGCGGAGAATCGGACTACGGAGACGCGTTGGATCATATAGCGGCCCTGCGCATTAACCCGCAAGAGGAAAATGAAGGCGGCGGCAGATCACCGCCCCGCGAATTTAGTTTAAGGGTGCCGCAGGATCAAAGGTGGAGACCGTGGTCTCCCGAACGACACCGTAGTCCGGTATCAAATATGCCGAGAACGAATACCGAACCCCATAGCGACCCCAACGCGGAAGTGCCAAGCGGAGCAAGACCCCGAGAACTAAATTATCGAGGAACGCCCATCGCCGAAATAATTAGGCGATGGAGATTAAAGTTCTCCGGTATTCAGGGAGAGGACCCAGAAGAATTTCTGGAAGACCTCGAATATCACAAACAATATCATGGCATCGAAGATATGGAATTAATCGACTGCGTAGCAGTTTGTCTCGGGGACACAGCAAAGCGTTGGCACAAACGCAAGGGAAGTCGTTGCAGGAATTGGGGAGAGTTCGCGGCCGCGTTCCGAGAATTTTTCGGAGATCCCGAGTATCAATTTAACCTGGAGCGTAACATTAGAGAACGGTTCCAGGATGAAGCAGAGCCCGTCCGCGAATACATAATGGCCATGACAACAATGTTAGATAAATTACAGCCGCGGTGGTCAGAGGAGAGAATGGCAAGAATCTTGTATGAAGGCGCGAAATTATCATTACGACAAATGATACCAATAGGGTCCGTAATCACGGTCGATGACGCGTCGGATAGGTTAGTGGAGGCGGACCGCATAGAAGAACGTAGGAAACGGGGGAATCCCAAACCATAGGAAATGGTACACCGCAGCTTGGCATTTGATCCTAGTAGATATTCACGCGTAAAGGCACCCGTAAGAGGTAGATCGGTCACTTTTGGGTACGCGAACGCGGTATCCTCCGCCAGCGGTGGAGAAAGTGACGAGTCGGGCGATCGACTTCCCCGATCCTTCCGTAGGGAATCTCGATCCGGATCGGCACTTCGCACACCTCGGGGGCCGGAGGCGGGTAAACAACCGTCGCCGGCACCGGGGAGACGCGACAGAAACCGATCCGGGAACAGATCACGTAGTACATCCCGCGACCCCTCAAATCGTACAACAAAAGAGACTGCAGCCGTGGCAGTGCAACAATGGCCGCGACGCGATACACCGCGTGCTACCGAGAAGTACCAGCACCAATGTTGGAATTGTCGTAAGACTGGCCACCTGTCCCGAGACTGCCGAGAAGAACCGAGGTTGCACTGCTACAGGTGCGGAGCGGAGGGGGTTACACTAAATCGCTGCCGAAGGTGCAACAAACGGTCGGGAAACGAGGGGGGAAGTCGATCAAGGGGTCGGGAGAGACTTCACCCGAACTAATATCGGCCCGCGTAATGGTAAATGGGGATGTATACCGACCGCCTCTACTGACCGTCAACGCGTACATCGGCAATTTCGCGACCCGCGCTTTAATAGACTCGGGCTCATCGCTGACCTTTGTGAGCCGAGAAACCCTCGAGAACGTCGAGGATAGAATTATCGAAATTAGAACGACAGATAAACCTTGCTATTTCCTCCTCGCCACTGGTACAGTAGATCGAGCAACCGAAGAGGCACGTTTTTCGTTAAGAATAGGCAGAGAGAAACGCGATATATTTGCGCGAGTCCTAGACAATCTGGTGACACCCCTGCTATTAGGAACCGATTCAATCGCGAAGTTCGGCATAGTAGCCGAATACCACAATTCAGTGTGGTATTTTGCGAAACGGCCAAATGAGAAATTCCCTTTCGAGAATACTAACCCCGACACCGTATGTTGTGGTCTGCAAACGATTGAGGAAGCCGAAAAACGGCAATTAAAAGAGTTTCTCGAGACCACGTTACCGGAATTTAACGTTATGACCGGAATGACGAACTTGACTAGCCACAGAATCGATGTGGGCGACCATCCTCCGATTAAACAGCGATACTATGCCGTCTCCCCGAAAGTACAGGAGGCCATATATAAGGAAGTAGATAAGCTACTGGCCGACGGCATAATAGAGCCATCGCAAAGTGGTTGGTCAAGTCCGATCGTGATGGTTAAGAAACCCAACGGTAAATACCGTTTTTGTCTCGATTTCCGAAAAGTTAACGAGGTCTCGAAGAAAGATGCGTACCCGTTACCGCTCATGACGCAAATCCTAGACAAGTTACGGGCCGCGAAATATATCTCGACCATCGACCTCAGTCAAGCGTATTTCCAAATTCCGTTAGAGGAAGGAAGCCGCGAAATAACAGCTTTTACGGTACCGGGAAAAGGTCTTTTCCATTTCCGCCGCATGCCGTATGGTCTGACAGGAGCACCCGCAACCTTTCAGCGATTATTGGACCGGTTAATAGGCCCAGAAATGGAGCCTCACGCGTTTTCGTATTTGGACGATATAATTATCGTCACTAAAACATTCAAAGAACATCTCGAATGGCTCAAGCGCGTATTAGATAGGATCAAAGAAGCCGGTCTAATGATAAATCCTGATAAGTGCGAGTTCTGCTGTCAAGAAGTTCGGTATTTGGGTTTCGTGGTGAGCCGAGAGGGATTAAAGGTGGACGCGGAGAAAATCCAACCCGTTTTATCGTATCCTCCGCCGAAAACGGTGAAGCAGGTGCGGCGTTTTCTCGGGATGGCCTCCTGGTACAGGAGATTCATTCCGGGATTCGCCACACTTGCCGAACCACTGAACCGTCTATTACGTAAAGATCGCGAATGGGAGTGGAAGGACGCCCAACAAAGCGCCTTCGAATCCTTAAGGGACGCGATCGCTTCGGCACCTACCCTCTCGTGCCCAAATTTCGAAACCCCATTTACCCTGCAGACGGATGCGAGCACGGTAGGTTTAGGCGCGGTATTAACGCAAGAGGTCGATGAGGTCGAACGCGTAATAGCATTCGCGAGCAGATCACTCACATTACCGGAGCGAAAATATTCCGCTACAGAGCTCGAATGTCTCGCGATTGTCTGGGCAGTACAAAAATTTCGACCATATTTAGAAGGGTACGCATTTACGGTAATTACGGACCACAACAGTTTACGGTGGCTGAGAACTCTGAAAAACCCCACGGGTCGATTAGCGCGTTGGGCCCTGCAGCTGCAGGAATACGATTTCCAAGTAGTATATCGGCAGGGAGCCCTTAATAAAGTGCCAGATGCACTTTCGCGTATTTACGAGAGGGAGGGGGATACCGAAAGGGAAACTCATATCGTGGCCGCGGTTCGCCCAAAGTGGTACGAGGGAAAGTTTGCGGAAGTCGAGAAAAATCCCGAGAAATTTCCGGAATGGGCAATTCGAGGCGGGGAGCTGTTTTGTCGAAGAACAGATCCGTTGATCGCGGAAACGCTGGCTTCCGACGGGAACGAGTGGAAACTCGTAATCCCAGAGGAACGGAGAACCGAGATCCTGCAGGAGGCGCACGACAACCCGCAGGCAGGGCATTTAGGGGTCGAAAAGACCTATCATCGTATCGCCACCCGCTACTACTGGCCAGGCATGTATAGAACGGCAGTAGAATACGTAAGACGCTGTAATACCTGTCAGCTCACGAAGGTGGAACAAACACTCCCACCGGGGTTGATGGGTCGGCGCAGGGTCGACATGCCCTGGACAGTAGTAGCTGCCGACATTATGGGCCCGTTCCCTCCGAGCAGGTCCGGCAATTCGTACCTTCTCGTTATACAGGATCTGTTCACAAAATGGATAGAGTGCACCCCGCTTCGACGTGCAACCGGTCCGAAAATAGCGGACGCCCTAGAAGGGTTAATTTTTTCGCGATGGGGGACCCCGGATGTCTTGTTGACGGACAACGGTACCGAGTTCGCGAACAAGACTCTGAGGGAACTTGCCGACGAATACGGCATTCGATTAAGTACCACCCCCCCGTACCACCCGCAAGCGAACCCAGTAGAGCGAGTGAATCGGATCCTGAAGACGATGATCGTCGCTTATATAGAGAGGGACCACCGCGATTGGGACTTGAATTTACCTCAGTTTCGTTTTGCGTATAATACCGCACACCATTCCGTTCTACAAGCCTCCCCAGCGTTTCTCAATTTCGGGCGAGAGCCGCGACCGGCAAAATGTGCGAGGGCTAACGTCGAGCCTCCGATCGACCTCGAGGTGACATCCAATGACACCTGGAAGAAGCGGGTGTCGCAATTACCGACGCTGCGGCATTGGATGTTGGAAAACCTCGAGGACGCATATCGGAAACAATCGCATCATTATAATTTGCGTCGGAGAAACCGAGAATTTAACGTAGGGGACAGGGTTATGAAGCGACAGAGAGTGCTCTCGTCAGCCGCTAACCATTTCGCGGCGAAACTATCACCGAAATTTACTGGTCCGGTAACAATAACGAAAAAACTGTCACCGGGAGTCTATAACTTGGCCACCGAGGAGGGAAAGAACCTCGGCAAAGCGCACATATCGGACCTCAAACCATACTTCCCCACTTATACGCCGACTGACAAGGACTAACACCAGCAGCCCTGATCGCGGCGAGGCCGAAGAACATTTTTTTTTCTCTTCTTCTTTTTCAGAGATAAAGACTGGAAATAAATATTATTTTGTTTACCGGTCCCTCCCCCCTTCGATAGCAATATCGTTTATTTTAGTAACAAGACTGAAGTTTCGGAGGGTGGGAGGGACACCAGTATTAGAAGCGCTCGAGGGGCGCGAATAAATGATTGTCGCCCTCAATGGTGGTTTCGTTATTTTAACCCTGATCCCTACGTTCCTCAGGGTTCAGCGGAACCCAACTTTAGCGAATCCGGTTTTCTCCCTTAGGTACCGGTCGTGTCAGCAGGCTCCGCCCCCATCACGGTAAAGGCAACGATCGAAGGAATATATTCGTCTGGATTGGTGATGGGTAGAAGCGTGTATGTCTCTACTGTGTCCGTCCCTATGTAATGGAGGATCCGAGGAAGAGCGTTCGTCCCCGAACTCGCGAACAGGGAAGCCTGGCTGGTAACTGCCACCGGTGCCCCGGTCTCTTTCGGGGGGGGAGGAGTTGTGACGTGGCAGATTTAGCCTACGTCACTCCGAACCTTAGACGAAAGACCGGGTCACCGAAAAAGCGGTACAATAACGAAACGGCTATAACGAGCGCTCTCCCTGGGACATCCGAACGCCCGAAGAATAGAATTATCGCCTTTGAATGTCGCGCCGCCGGGCGCGACAAGAGTTTTCAGAAACCACCGAAATCGGCGAGGAGCCCGATACCTGTCTCCGGCCGCCGATTGGCGGAAGGCCGCAAGCGGAGACGCTCGGAACACCAATCACAGGGCGCCGCTGGCGAGGAAGACGGCGAGGATTGGACCGAGCCCGGATCTGTCAACCCGGAGAAAGCGACGAGGCTGTTAAACATAAGGACGATCAGCAGTCCACCCTCGTCGACGTCTCATCCGGAAAATGCCATGAGAGCTACACCGGAACGGCTCGGATCCATGGATGCCGACTAACCGCCTTATATCGGCCGGGCTTCGGAAAATAGAAAATACCGAAGGCCCGGGCCGACATGTCACCGAGTCGTCCCTGCACCCAGAAACAACGTGATTGGCCCGAGCGTCGCCGAAGATGAGAGTGGGGGGAAAACTCGCTTCCGCGTTCCGAACCATCTCGAACTGGGCCACTGGGTCGAAGGACTACACATAGTACAGACGTGCGAAAATTAGACCGCGATATCGAACAGTAATATTTTGCGACCGCCGCCATCGCAGCGTATTTGGTTAGTGCCAGTCAGGCTTCATTTCGATATAATTTTGTGACCAGTTCGTGTTGGTTCGGGGACGTTATTTGAGTTCGCGAAAGTTCGTACCGCGGTGTACCGCGTGTTTCCCCGCGTTTACCGTTGACCAGGAGTCGCTCTCCTGAGAGGCTCGCGAGGCCGCGGATCGTGTGTCGCCGAATCCTCGTGCACGAGCTATTCGGGACCCACGATATTCGCCCGGTAATTCTTCGGGTTACCCTCGGATCGTTCCACGGGAGGATAACGCGCCGTATTCGTTTCGTGTCGTTCACCGTTCGCACGTTGCGCCCAGTCTCGAATTAGGAACGCGTACGTCACCGGAGCTCGGTCGAATTCGTGCCCTCGTGGCTTGTAAATTCACGCGAAGTTCTGTGACGACCGAGCTCGACGCGATAGAAGTTATTCCGCGCGATCGGCCGAACAGCCGCCGTCACTTTCGTGTTCGCGCCGGCAAAGCTATTGACTACCGCCGGCAACGGCCGGCGGATTGTATGATCATCTCGTTTTAATAAACGACTATATTTTGCCCGAGATCTACCGAGTAGCTTCATTTACCGTGAGAAACGTTCTCGTCGCGGGGAATGCCCCGTTCCTTTCCTCACGTGGTTCCCTGGACCTGTTCGCGGCCGTCACCGGCCTAAACGATGTTCGCAGATTCGACGTCGTTTTGAGAACCGAACGAATCGTTCGAGAGTTTCGCGTGGTACGGTATAGTACCTGGCGCCCGTTCACTTCGTGTCCAAATTTGTCGTTCCGTTCGAATCTGCGAAGATCTTTTGTCTCGAGAGGACCACGTGTCGCGCGACCGAGCGTGGCCCGGTCGCAAGGCCATAATTTCTCGAAGGCGGTTATCTCTCGGTTCGCCGGGAAATAAACGCCGTGACAATGTAAGTAGAAAGATGAAAAACTTGTGAAAAAAAAATTTTGAAAAACATCTAATTCTTTAAAAAAAAAAAAATCTGTTGCAGGAGTTCTGACAACAGCGACTCCATTTCACAATTATCGAGTAGTTTGCACAGAATCTTGAGTCGAAGATATTCCATAGCTGGCAATTATTTTAAATATCTCGAAATTGGTGTACACGTTGGCGATGATATTTGTGTGGAACTAACTATGGGGGATAACCGTGGTAACGAGATCACATTTTCCCGGGATGCATGGACAGAGTTGTTGCGCACGAAGGAGTGTATTTCCAATTTACTTTCTATGCAGAAACAGTGTAAAAAAATGAGTGATGATCTAACATTGCAAATAGTTAATCTCAATGGTATGAATCTAGTGAAATTGTCGAATCAGTTCACAGCTCTATACATCACGGAAAAAACTATGCGTAACTTATACAATCTCGAATTCTGCATACACAACATGTATTCATGGCTGATCGGCAATGTTCCCACGATTACCGATAAATTTATGAATTTTGTCATTGTGGTGAGGGATACCAACGCGAAGAATATCGTGAAAGCGATTGTCGAGAGCGAATTTTTTGATCAAAGTTCATTGATTGATTGTGAACTGGTGGCTTCATGCACTAATATCATTGCAGTCGAGGCACAAAAAACGGATAGGTTAAAATATTAATGTTGTGTGAAAATTGTCTTTTGTAACAATACATTATTTTAAAAATAAAATTATTCAAGAATACCTCTTTTATATTTTTTTTTATTACAACATTACATACAATTCCTACAGAGAAATGAAGCAGAATTATCGCAATATAATAAGTATAGTCGTTTTACAAAAATTAATTATCATAACTAAAAAATACAAGTAGAAAAAATATAATTAAAGTATATTCGTTTTAGATATCCACGAATTATGTGACGCATCCATTCCCAGCCATTTCACATATACTTTATTTCCTTTTCTGCGTAATATTTTTTCAACTAAGTATATGTCAGGATATTTTGCCGCACGTATCTCATGTTCATAAAATCCTCCGGCGATAGGTTTGTTCGTAGAGTCGACTAAGAGATATGTGACAGGATTCGTTCGTTTTACCGCGATAATCTTGAATATTTCAGTTGACCAGTTTGGCGTGTATCCTTTGTTGAATAAGGTTTTAAACTTGCTGACACGCACACGATCATCGACCTTGAATTTGGCAGGACCAGCAATCTTCACGTTGCTGTACACGGTGGACAGAAGGTGTCCAGCATTTTTACGGCTCACGTCGACAGGTCGCATGCGGATTGTACGATGTTTTCGATTATTGTAGCCCTCAGTCAACGTGGGAAGCGCATCGATCCAGCGATATTTTCCACTCAACGAGAAAAATTTCCACATGCTATTCTTCAGCGTGCGATTGAAACGTTCCACGACGGAAGCTTTCATAGTGCTAAATGTAGAATAATGATGTATGTTACGACTCTTCAGATAATCTTGAAACGTTGTATTGTAGAATTCTTTCCCCATGTCGGTCTGCAAGTTATTCGGGACTCTACCATCTTTCTTCAACGCTGACGCGAAAGCTTTGCACACGTCGCTCGCATTTTTACTCTTCAAAGGAACCGTCCATGCATATTTGCTAAATACATCGATTATCGTGAGAATATATCGATGCCCTCCATTGTCTCGTGCATATTTTTGAACTTCAACGATATCGGCTTGCCAAAGATCATCGAATCCTCGCACGATTACACGTCTACGCGGGTAAAAACGTCTCGCCGGAGCATGCAGTTCTTCCACCACGTTTTCTTTACTCATCATCGTTCTTGTAGCGCTCTCTCATTAACCGATTATTCACTTTTCAATCCAACTATTGAAGCGATGACTGATTCAGCTATCCAACTCGTTGAAAGCTACGCGTATCGTCTCTTGCTGTCGCTACTCAACTCGCTTTTCAATAGAGTCTTTACCTCATATATACTTTTCTTAAAAATCTTCAGTTATATTTCCATCCCCTCATTTTTTCTCTCAAGGTTGATGATTTTTATGATAACTTGATGACTCGATAAATGCTACTTAATATTGATAATACAGGTACAGGTACAGACAGGTACAGATACAGCTACAGACAGGTACAGACAGGTACAGGAACAGCTACAGACAGGTATAGGAACAGCTACAGACAGGTATAGACAGGTACATGAACAGCTACAGACAGGTACAGGAACAGCTACAGACAGATACATGAACAGCTACAGACAGGTATAGGCGGGTACAGGAACAGCTACAGACAGGTATAGACAGGTACATGAACAGCTACAGACAGGTATGGACAGGTACATGAACAGCTACAGACAGGTACATGAACAGCTACAGACAGGTACATGAACAGCTACAGACAGGTACAGGAACAGCTACAGAAAGGTATGGACAGGTACAGACAGGTACAGGAACAACTACAGACAGGTATAGGAACAGCTACAGACAGGTACAGGAACAGCTACAGACAGGTACAGGAACAGCTACAGACAGGTACAGGAACAGGTACAGATACATCTTGTACAGTATGTTCACGTATGATGATTGCTATCCATGGATTCCCCTCAAGGACCGTCGACACGTTTCTTGTCAATATTTCAAACTCGTCTTCTTTTTACTTTCTCCTTCAAGGTCTCATTGATATCAGTTGATTTCATATTTTCATTTACATCATATCGAATGCCTTGTATCATAGCCAGTATTCCAGACTTTATCGTTTCTTTAATGGTTTTCAGGTCTTAGATCAGTTTTTCATTCTGTTCAGCTAATATTTCAGACTTTATCGTCTCTTTAGCGGTTTTCAGTTCTTTGACCAGTTTCTTCACAATCTCGGACTCAAGCTTCACGTTAAGCGTGTCCACGTATACTTTGGTTGCAACATGATCGTTTGCTTCAGGATTCGCCACGCGTCCGATCCTCATACCTTTCGCATTATATAATTTAGCGTCATCATTTAAACATATAGCATTATCATGCACATAACTTTTAAAAACGCCGGGATAGAAAATCGAAGAAACATTTGACTCGGGTTTGTTCGCTTCGCGAAACACCATACCAAATTTGTCGATAGACATTGTTTCAAGCTAGTCTTTTTCTTCACTTATCGTCAACTCATACAACTGTTTGACCTTCTCTTCAATCCACAGTATTCGTTGAAATATCTCATCCAGTTTTATCCATAGACTTTGAAATCTCAAGTTCCAGCTTTCACCGTTGTTCTCCCCCGAGGATATTGTTTGATTCGTTTTACAACAATTAAGACGAATGCGCATTCTATCGAGCTGTACCAATTGACATTTCATTCATCACTAACTCAATGAATGCACGCGCTTTAATTTATAATTATACCGGCTTCACGAAGTTCTTCGATTATTGACATTATTTCATTGTTATGGTTGGAATGTCCGGCATTCTTCGAAGCGGTTAACAATTTCACACGATCGACGAGTTCGTTTGGATCATCCCAATGCACGTAATCAATCGGATTGTTAGTCACACGCATAGAAGTTGGAAGTTGTATCCCCTTCCCACCACGTGACGAAAACATCGGTCCTATAATTTTCTTATACTTATAACCTTTGTTTCCCTTTAGCTGATTCCCGCGTCGATGCGCATGCGTGAAAACGAGAATTCTTTTGTACACATTCTTATCATCCTCGGTGTACAACTGCTTGTCGGGTACTCTGTTGAATATTAATTCATAAAGACCATGAGTCCCCTCGTACCCTACTCCGTTAATGATGATATCGTCATTGCTGTTCACTTCAAACGCTGAATTTCCCAACATCAGTTTATTGTCCTGGAAATATACCCCGAACACGTTGTCGGAATTTTTCATTGATCCGGTAGAAAATTTTTCTAAATATTCACGCGCCAAAGGTCCGAAATTCTCGGTTAGATGTTGATTTTCCTCTCGATGAGTTTCTGGATTTTCAAAAATATTACGCATTGAAGATTCCAAAGATACCGTGCTCGGTGATTCGAAAGTATCCTGTTGCGACATCGTTGACTCGATCTCATCGTCAGCGAGCGTTACTGCAACATTTTTCTTCTTCTTTATTCTTCTTCTTTTTTTCATAGATGACGATGGCGTCGTTCCCCTAATATCTGAGAATCTTCTTTTTTTTTGTATGGGAGACGGTGGTGGTGTTTCCTTAATATCCGAGAACGTGGTGTCACTATCCGGTTCAACAGTAGATGTATTTTGAACTAGCTGTTTCAACGGTTCGACGATCGGCTGTAAAGTTGTTCGCAAATTCGTCTCGGCCATCATTTTCCCAACTTTCAACGCTAAATACTTTTTACGTATGGTATCACTGGTCTTCGCTATTTCATTCACGACTGAAGCTCGCAGCTTTTCGTTCTTTTCCTTTTGAGCTGACATATTGGAAGCGCAAGAGAGATTTACAGCCCACGATACAGCACCAACCACCCTTACCGAGCAACTGTACTCGTTACAGTATGACAAACTCGTTAAATCCACGTCTGTAACGACCGCGATTTGTAGGACTGTCTTTATCGATTACGAGAAATCCATACTTCTTTCGCCAACAATTTACACATAACGCGCTAAACGTTTCAAACGACATATCGGTATTTACATGATCCTGATGAATGTGACGCAAGTTCATGGTATCCTGTTTGAACAAAACCAGTAGATTGGCATTGTCACGAATTAAATGTTTAGGTATTCTCGCATACGACTGACCCAAGTAGAAGCAATCGACGTGTGAATGTCTACCCATCGCAAAATACTCTCTCATGATATCCTGCTCGTCACACGCCACATCGTCGAAGATAAATATCGAATCGGGCCGTACCTCTGCGGGGGGTATTACGTCAGCGTTGTCTGCGAACGCGAAGTAGCCTACATCCTTCCCCACGGATGAGAACAGTTTGCTCAAGTATTGATATTTTGGCTGATTCAGCGATTTTGAGTATACATAAACGTTTGCAAATCGTAGTCCGTTCGCACTCTCCAGCAGGCTGATCATAACGTTTGTTTTACCGCATCCTGACGGACCGCTTATGACACATCGTACATTGCCTGGTAACAATGATCCATGTTTTCGCATCGTCTCGTCGCAATCGTCGAACGCGCGACACGTTGGAACACGAATATCCAAAGATTGCCTTACAAAATGCATGATTTGATTGATTCGATGAGGGAGGGGAGGTAGTATTTATATGAGAGCTCGAACACCGTAGGTATCAGTCACTCCCCTCCCCCGAACGTGTTCTTTTTAAAAGAGATAGTAGGCAAAATAGCTTATGAATCATCATTCACTCGGTTCGCATACGGGCAAGGGGTTTTTAAACAGAGCTATAAACGCGCTACCGTTTGAATTGCATATACCTCGATATCAACCTGCGATTAGCTCGTGGGGATCGAGGAATCAATCCGTTGGATACAGCCTATCGAGAGCACGATATAGCGTATTCGCGATACAAAGATCTTGAAAATCGTCACAAGGCCGATCACGTTTTGGCTGATCGAGCACTGCATCGGATAACGTCCGGAGACGCAACATTGGGAGAGAAGGTGTCCGCGACTGCAGTGTTGGCAGCCATGAAAGCTAAAACGAAATTGGGCATGGGTTTGATAAAGAAAAAAGGTGAAAAGAAAAAAAAACAACTAAACGAATTCTCCCGATCGCCAAACGTGGTGGTTTTCTACCGTTGCTGTTACCCGCTTTGTCGGCTATAGGCGCATTGACGGGTGGTGCCGCGGGGGTAGTCAAAGCTATAAACGCTGCAAAAGCTGCTAAGAAACAATTACAAGAAGCGGAGCGACACATTCGAGCCATGGAGGGTCGTGGGATACATCTCGCACCGTATAAGCATGGAAAAGGTTTGAAGGAAAAAAAAAAACAACGAAGAAGGACAACACGACGACAGATATCGAATTGATGGTCATGTGTAAAGGATTACCGTATTTTCGTGGAGTTTTTATGCGTGACGATTTACCGCTGCGTGCGTGGGTAAACGAGCGAGGTATAATCAATCTAGATAATAGTCGTGGACCGGGAACGCACTGGGTCGCCTATATAAAACACGGCTCGCGTGTCAAATACTTTGATAGTTTTGGAAATCTTCGACCGCCGATTGAGTTGATTCACTATATCGGCGCGAACGTGGCGATCTTATATAACCACGAACGTTTTCAAAACTACGACGAAAGCGTGTGTGGTCAATTGTGTGCGAAATTTCTCCGAGAATAAAAGACCCTGGAAAGAGTCTCTCTACACGATGTATGCGAAAAAGTCATTTACGTTTACATTGTCGGGAAGAAGTAGCATACTGTCATCAAAGTACTTTCCCCCCATAGATCTGAGCAATGGCGAATATGAGCTGGGATTGCTCGATTTGCAAACTTATTATACGATACCGAACATCAGCGCCAACATTGGAAACAATAGATTCTACTTCGGTGAAAAAGATGAGGAGATCATCATCCCCGACGGTTCATACGAATTGGACGCAATCAACGCGTACTTGAGGCGTGAAATATGCGCGCGATATCCTCCAAAAAATGTCGATGAGACTGCCGCCTCAGAATATCCGCTGGTCTTACGGGCGAACAACAACACCATGAAAAGTGAAATTAAAAGCAACTATCAAATAAACTTTGCAAAGCCTGGCAACGTGGGATCCATCCTAGGATTTTCCATAGATCGTGTTTTACCACCAAACGTGTGGCATACATCGAACACACCAGTGAATATCATCAGCGTGAATATCGTACGAGTGGAATGTAACATAACCACCGGATCGTACGACAATGGTAAACTCGTTCACACGATACATGAGTTCGCGCCTCAGGTACCACCATGATATAAATTGTCGGAAACGCCTGCGCGAGTCATTTACCTTCCGATCGTTGCACGAGTAATTGACGATTTAACCATTCGCATAGTTGATCAATCCGGACGTTTGATTGATTTTCGAGGTGAAGAAATCACGGTGCGACTACACGCGCGACGAAGCAATGCTAATTCATAATACGGTATTCCATACATTGAACAACAGCATCGGTAACAACAGCAAGAAACTAACCGCAGAAAAAAGGTTGACGATTCGTAAGAAATTAACTGTAAAAAACGCAAAGTATCTACAATCTTTGGGCTTTATTGTTAAAAAGTGAAAGATCATGTTTGATGACATTTTGAACATCTCTGAAGCGCCAATCTTCGACAATCGCATAACGAAGATTGAGCTGCACACATACAATCCGTATGCTAACACAACGTTTGAAAACAGCGATGAGATAAGGATACCCATTCAACAACAAGACCTATACACGCTCCCATGTAAAAGCTTCCTATACGTTGAGGGAAAACTTAGTTTACCAGGAAAACTCGAATTACCGGTTGAAGGAGAATCCCACATCGATACGGTAACTCTCGAGAACAATACTGTTGCGTTTATGTTTGAGGAAATACGCTATGAATTGAATGGAGTGGAAATTGATCGGTCCAGAAATCCTGGCGCGACGACAACTTTGAAGAATGATGTGAGTCTGTCTAGAACGAGAAGCAGCGCATTGTCCAACGCTGGTTGGCTGTATGGTGATGATGTACAGAAGCAGACTGCAACGGCCACGGCTGCAATATATTTTAACTTTTGCGTACCTATGAGTGTTTTATTAGGCTTCTGCGAAGACTACAAACGCATCGTGATAAATGCTCGGCACGAATTAATTTTGATTCGCTCGCGTACCGACGCGAATGCGTTGTACAGTCCTTCCAACAACGCGAAACCTATTCTGAATCTATACAAAATTCAATGGCGAATGCCTCACGTCACATTGGATGAAGTACATAAGCTGTCCATGCTACAGATTTTAGACAGCGACAGACCAATCGACATGACCTTTCGATCTTGGGATCTGTACGAATATCCTCTACTACACACAACTACGAAGCATACATGGGCGATAAAAACGGCTCTACAAATGGAAAAACCGCGATACGTGATATTCGCTTTGCAAACCAATCGAAAGAACAACTTAATGAAAACGGCTACACGATTCGATCATTGCGCATTGACAAATATTCGACTTTACTTGAACTCGGAAACCTATCCATACGATGATCTAAATATCGATTTCGAGAAAGGTAAATACGCGTTGCTCTATGACATGTATGCAAAATTCCAAGAATCATACTATGGAAACGGTGAAGCGCTACTCGATGTCACGGATTTCTTGCAATACGGTCCACTCGTCGTTCTCGATTGTTCTCGACAAAACGAAGTGTTAAAAAATGCTACGGTTGACGTGCGAATTGAATTTGAATGTCGAACCGACGTCCCCCCATCGACAACAGCCTACTGCTTAATAATACATGACCGTATCATGGAATACAATCCACTAACGAACATTGTTCGAAAAATTACTTAAAAAACGCTTGTACAAAAAATATATACTTTATCAAATAAAAAATTATGTGAACGATTTTTTATTTAAAAACAATCCTCATCCTTGCAATAGCGCTGTACCACCCCTCGAGAGAGTTTCTACTCCACTTTTTCAGAGTGGTATAGAGTTTCCCCCTTATCTTTTTACCGCGTGTAGGATTGTACCCTCGAACGTGCTTCATGATTCTTATTCATATCATTGCAAGAGGTGCGTTTCATAATCTGTAACAGCATTATTTCGCTGCTGATGCCGAGTTGTCAAGCTGGGGAAACATCTGAACACAATCCTACATCACCGAGAGAATTTCTACTTCACTTTTTTTTTCAGAGTGGTATAGAGTTTCCCCTTATCTTTTTGCCGCATGTGGAATTGTGCCCCAGATGTTTTACGGTTCTTATCCATATCATTGTAAGAGGAGCGTTTTATAATCTGTAACAGCATCCTTTCGCGGTTGATGTTGACTTGTAAAGTCTGAGGAATTTTGTCTTTCCTCTATGAGACTTTTCTAATCTAGCAAGCTGTAGTAGTGGCGTTCTTTAACGGTTTGGAGTTACCAGGCCAAAACATCTGGTCACATCAGTTCTCTCGATTAGCGCCGATTGAATTTCGCGAGTTCAGATTTCATTATCTACTGCAACGAAACGTCTTTTCTAATCTCACGAGATTTCATTGCATCTTTTTCCGGAGGGGGTACTTGTATAAAACAATGGGTGTTGGCAATGTCCAAGCACATTTCAAGATGTTATACCTAATTATTGAGGCTGAAGTTTCGCTCAGTGGGTATTTGGAGTTGATGGTAAGTATAAAGAAATAAATAATATTTTATTAAAGATATTTTAATTAATAAATATTATTACAGATTTTCAACACGGAGGAGGAGCCAACAGCGTTCATCAGGGGATGGCAGTATGCCGTGAGGCATAGTGCTGATGAATGGGACGCGTTCACGTCCATTGATATTCCATTAGATATGGTGCGTAAGTTACCAATTTTTATATTTATTAATAATTAACACTTAAAAATAATTTTTATATTTATTAATAAAAAAAAATGATTAATATTAAAAAACTTTTTTTCTTTTTAGGACATCAATGAGCAATAATTTGTATCATAAAAAAAGGAATCCCTCAACCCAGTCAATATTTTGAAGTAATGTTTTAAAAATTTCAAAAATGTAAAAAATTTTTTATAATAAAAATCATTTTTTTAAAATTATGATTTATTTAAAAACAATCCCTCATACTTCTCAATCTACTACTCAATCCTACTTAATGTAATAAAATTTTTTTATAATAAAAAGCATTTTGAATTAAGATGTATTTTTTTATTTACAAAACAAACCTCCTACTTCCCAATCTGAAGCGCATAGAATATAATGTTTCCATAGGATGCGTCTCCATACTTTTTTTTCTTTTTATAGATAAAATTTCTCAATCGATACTGTAATGCCCCCAAGGAAGAGTATTGATCAAATTATTACAAATATATCCCTTATCGTCGTACGGGCTCAATGCTAATTTTATTTCCGACATCGAATACACCTGATGTCGTACAGACGCTATAAAATTACTGCTAACACTCTTTTCCGTATGATTATTAAGACATTCGACATAGTCTTCGAAACTTATATCTCGAGCGGTAACGTTTCTCCTAATGCCTTTGATCTTTTTGGTTTCGCAATCATCATGCACGCGAATCGCATACATTTTCGAACGAAGTCCTACGAACTCTGTCATGATTTTACCGCCATTCTCATCCTTCATCAATCCGAGCTGTTTCTTGTTTGCAATCGGAACACCGTAAACGTTGTTCACTGTATAATTACTGGTGTCATATCGATGGATATCACGTTTCAGCAATGTCTCATACGCGTCATCGCAAGTGATTTCATATATCAGACTATCCGTGTCCGTGTATAAAATCTTACAATTTTGCTGGAATTTTGGATACATATACTCGTAATGAAAAGTGTATAAATGAAATTTTGATATATCCAATATGGACATGCCTACGTAGATGGGCTTGTAAAATTTAACGAGCAGCTTTTTCATCTGAATTGCGACGAAGTCTTTAGAAAACACTGTATAACTGTGAAAATTTGGTCTAGCTATCAATCGTTCAACTCCGTGTCTACCATTCCATCGAGAAAGTAATTTCACGATCGCATGATTTCGAACGTTCTCCATCGTTTTTCCAAACACAGCATTGTTCATTAATTTGAACAAATTCTTTGAAAAATCGTTGGTTGCGTTGGTGCGTAATTTTGTATTCAAGTCGATATATTCATGCAACCATCGTGACTGTTGAAACTCTAGAATTCGATGAATTTTCTTCAATTTCAGATTATGTTTTAAACTTTGCTGGAGGTATCGATAATGTATAACGTATCGCTCCTTATTGCGAAGTGTTGCCAGCAACTTTCTTTGACTCGAGCTGGTTGCTGCATCGTGACTTGGACAAAATGGAAGATCTGCGTGAGCATCGTGAATTTCGCGTGGATACTCTAAATCAACCTCCAAAATGTATCCTACAGGGCTATCGATTGGAATGGATTCAACGTTGAAATTATCAATATCCTCCACCCATCGAAAGTCTCTGTGCGGTAGAGGTTGCGACATGGCCCAACCATACAAATTATTCCCGTCAAAATACATTAAGTAGGTGGATGGTTTACTCGAATCGTGCGTAGACAAATATTTGTTGTTTGCATATGCATATCTGTGAGAACATTGGCTCAATCCACCACGTATTCCTCGCTCCACGAACAAAAGCATATCGACGTCGGTGAACAACTCCAATTCAATCTTCGTCATTTTCAACATCACATCCCACGCGAAACCGGGGAGCGTGAAATAATGTGCTGGATCAAGCTTATAATTCTCGAGACAGTCATCGCGAAAATTTTCGAAAACATCTGCCAACAACAATACATCCAATTTTAGATATAAATCACTGTACTCTCCTAGCGTTTGTATGGTGAAACGCGACCAAACAGTATTTGCATGAAGGTAATCGACGTCGGATATCTTGCTACCATTTAACCGATTGTAAAATGCTTCGCGCGGCGGTAAACATGTATCATTTAATTTATCGTACGATGCCAGATAGTCGTATGGAAACACGCCTTTTCTGGTCAACAGGTTGAAATCATCGTTAGAAAGATGTGTAAATTCACCTCGTACGATGCGGAATTTATTTTTGTCTAAATACGATGACAGCTTGTCCAGACTTGAGTTCAAGAACTTGAATGAGTCGATGAAGCGAAATTTTAAGAACTTTACATACTTTCGTTCTTCACCCGGCTGTCTCCCGATGGAAACATTTTTCGTGAATGAGATATACTTCTCTTTCGTCAATGGTAATACGTCTATCCGTCCCTCAAACGAATTTGCTAATTCTTTTATGATGAAATGTGCATCGTAGCCTGATAAATTATGGAAAACCACTGGTATCACGTACGAAGATTGATAGCTTAAATTGCATTCGTTATGAGCTGGACCACGATATGCGCCCGTGAAATGACAATGATCACGCACTCGTATATCGTTTTCCTCAAACGTTTTCTCGCAGACATGACAATGTGTGGCTGTACGAAAATTTAATTTTTCTGCTTCAGTTAGTGAATTCATTGGCACCGTTTTATCAAATAGCGGCTGTAATTTCTGACTCAGCTCGTACAACCTGTTTGCAAACCATGCAGCGCATCCCGCTTTATCACGATAAACCTGATACTCGCACAGCGATTCATCGTAGCGACAATGTATATAGTATCCTATACTAAACGCGTGGTGTTGTTGATATTGTACGCGTGCTGCACGGTCTTCTCCCTCCTGTTCCTCAGGCAGCAGCAGACACTCCAAGTCAGCATAGATAATGAACGGTGCCTGTTCTTTGTTTAGAAAGTTTTTAAAGTACAACCACTTATCTTCGCTCGTTGGAAGCGTCAGAGCACAATCATTCATTCGTTCACAGTCGATTGTTTGAATGTTTAATCTCTCCGGCGTAGGGAAATATTGCAGGCACCTGTGGGAAGAAAACTTTTCTTGCTTCAAAGAATTTAAAAAACAAAAAAACGTGCAACTTACCGATCACAAATATGCTTCGTGCACTTATGCTTGCTAAGCTGTGATGAAACCAATCTTGGCAAATTTCGTATACATGCGAAATGGCCGTGCGTCTTTGCAGCATTCTGGATAAACAGCAAATTGATATGTCTTCTCCGTTTCTTCTCAGTCAAATGAAGTGTTACACATTTCTTGCGCACCCATTCGAACACGTTTATGGAAACATCGTTTTTTCGTTCAAATTTTCGAATGTCTTTGAATAGCATGGGTGATTGAAAACCTTCGGTTTGAAGCACTGTTTTGTAGTGTGGATATGATGATAAACGCGATGGATTTGTCTTGGCCGGATAGAGACCCACCACGACCGCCCAAAAAAAGCATGCCTCATCCTTGCTATTCACGTCCACGACCGCTCTTTTCAACTGTATCGTTCGAGGCAAGTAGGTTTCAGTGGTGCAGCCAGCTTGCAATGGCTGGTATTTGCTAAAATTCACAATCAAATGCAGTATCTTCGACAGTGCCCACCCGCTGTCTCGCTCTTGAAACTCTTCCAACGATGTCAAAAGCGTTGGCACAATGTCTCTCTGATACCACTGTCGTAGATTGCTTGTCCGAAACAATGCAACGTTTCGCGTGCCGAAACTTTTCACGGAAACCTCGTTGGTGTGTTGCATGAATTCTGCCTCCAACGTCACGCTAGCTTTCAGCGATGAATGCACGTTTAAAAATTCTGTAACGCGTCCTGTAACCATTCGTTTTGCATGTTGTAAAAATTGTTTAGGATCGATATGTTCGACGTTGATAACGATGCCGGTCGATATGCGATTTTTAAACGCCGACTCGACATTTTCCCAACGGAGCGTCGAGGCTCTCGCACCGCCGCGATCATATAAACCTCTACCGGTGTGTGGCAAGGAAATACGTTTGTGCAATAAAACGTTCAAAGTTTTCATACGACACATAGTTGATGTTAAACTAGATTTCATGCTCCCCGACAATTCATCCTTTGCACTGGATAGATAATTGATGCAGCATTGCAGAGACTCGATGTACGAGCGATGCCATTCGTGATACTCATCCATAGTTTTCAGCAGCATTGACATGCTTGTCAAACACCTCAACATTTTTTTCCACGTTTCAATCATCTTGCTACCGCACAGTTGTCGACAAAAATATTCCTTTCAACTTTAATTTGTTAATTTCCAGTTCTCAAAATATAATTGCACTTTGCAATGTAACGGTGGCACCGTTTTTAACTATGAATATTAAATAACTTTTTTTTGTCACGGCAAACGTTTGCAACGATGAAACGTTTGCAAAGACTACAATTCATATTCCATCGTGTCCTATTTATTCATTGCTACCCTTAGAGATAAGGGTGATGTCTAGATGACGTAAGAAAGAAGGGGGCGGTGCCTAACAGCTTTGTCCTTGGCCTAGATGACGTAAGAAAGAAGGGGGGTATGACTCAGCAGCTTTGTCCTTGGCCTAGATGAGGTAAGAAAGAAGGGGGCGGTGCCTAACAGCTCTGTCCTTGGCCTAGATGACGTAAGAAAGAAGGGGGCGGTGCCTAAAAGCTCTGTCCTTGGCCTAGATGACGTAATGCTTGTGCAGTACCATTAAGTGATGACTCAGCAGCTCTGTCCTTGGCCTAGATGACGTCAGAAAGAAGGGGGCGGTGCCTAACAGCTTTGTCCTTGGCCTAGATGACGTAATGCTTGTGCAATGCGGTACCGCTCTCCCGTGAATTGGAAAGTTCCTCAGAACCGTCTGAATTGGGAAGTGAATTAGAACCCCCATATATTACCTACTGTCATTCGTCAAAATTCGACAAATTCTCCAGAACGCACTCACCCAGCTGCACACAGCCCCTGAAGAAGTGGCAACCGCCATCATGAAGGACGCTGGATTTATTGCAGTCCCAGCAGGTGAAGTGGTCCACATTATCAAATGTATCCCGGTGACAGTCCAAGTCCGGAAAACGGAACGCTGTTATGACGAACTGCCCGTCACATATAAGAATTCTTCAAGATTCCTGAAACCAAGAGATCACATTATTGCAAACACCGGTACATCGTACGTATGTTTTCGCCTTCAATGGCAGCGTACGCACGATCGGAAAGTTTGTTGCAGATTAATTTGGTAAGGGCACGTTCTGCTGATACAGGGACAGAATCACGCGCGCGTATGCAGGCGCGGATGAATTTTAACACGGGAATCGATGTTCCGTCGAATTTGGGTACAAGTTCTGCGGCTTGTTTCAACGCGAAATTTCCTGTTGGCTCATATTGCGGGATTTCGCGTGGCTCTGCTAATGGGGATTCTCGCGTGTTAGAGACATTACTGGGGCCTGGTGTAGGCATTTGGTGACGTAAGTTTTGATTCAAAACTTGAATATTATGAAGCTCTTTACGTATTTCATCGAGCATGTTATTTAAGACGCAGTTTAGCAATGAATTCGGTCTGTTCTTTTAAATATTCCTCTTTACGAGCGAGGTCTTGCGCGTAAAGGAGTAGCTCTTCCTCGGTTGGCGGAGGAAGGTCTTCGTTAGGGTCCGCTTGGGGATCCCTTTGGGATCGCGTGATCGGGCGAGACATTTTGGGGAATATAAATGGGATTTAAGAATGTGAATTCCGTACAGACACGCGCCGAGGTTTGTTAATGCAAATATCGGCGACCACTTCGTAGTCCTACCGACTGCGCCAAATTTGTCACGTCCGTCACTGTGTTTTTGTTACAGGTACCAGAAGAAAGAGAGAAGGATGGCACTCACGAACAGTGACAAACGGACGGTGGATATATGAAGAGACTGCCGCGGGCTGTCATATTGCACTAGGACAACCGATATTGCTATGGATGCAGTCAAGAAGAGAAACGTCCGACGCGGTTACAAGAAATGTCCCGACAAGAATCACGCGCAAGAGGATGCAACGAAAACGGTGAGTTTACAGGATTCAGCAATCGTACAAGACATTGTACGACTCACCGCAATGTTGTATTAACGCCTAATAATATTGTTGCAGCAGGAACTGGCGGTACTGGGAGTAGGTGTCGTAGATCGGGTCTTCTATACAGATGTCCTCGAGGTGAGGGAGGCTCGGCAGCGGATCCACAGGCTGGTGCTGTTTGACGCTGGTGGTCCTTGGTGCGGAGCGTAGAATGACACGGCGATGTGTCGGCAGAGTGACATCACTGACGATACGGCAACGGACCCTGGGGACGATGATCGTGTCTCGGCTGTCGTCGTCGGCTATGTCGATTACCTCAGGACGATCGACCGGATGCAGAACTGGCGTCGGAGCTCGCGAGAGGTCCGCGTGGTTGACCTCTTTAGGAAGGCTGCAAGGGCAACCGTATACCGAAACGTAGTCGGACGCGTCACACGGAATGTGCTCGGTGGTTCCCAGAAGTTCTGTCCACTTGGTAGTGGCAATGATTTGGTCGAGCACCGCTTTGTTTCTCAACGCGCGTCTTGATTTAGCAAGTTGGTACTTGCGTCCCGCTCTGCGTGGGCGTCGCATAGGTGAGGAATGGTAATTACGAGATAATGATGAAACAATGAAAACGAACTTCAAATTGGTTATTTATCCTTTTAGGTAGTTAACTCGCTTCACGTCTATAGTGGCGACTCAGCGTTTCCACTGCGCACTTTAGACCAATTCTAGACGTGGCACGAGAACTTCTCTATGACTCGCTTCACTTTCCTTATTGGCGGCTCAGCGTTTCCACTGCGCACTTTAGACCAAGTCCAGATATGTCACGAGTATGATATTTAATAAAAGAACTGAACAAGAGGATGGTGTTGAACTAACACAAGCATAACACAATCGAAACACTGGTATAAGAACGATATATTGAATAAAACTGGTAAGTACACTGGTATACAATATGTAAGTAATATTATAATAGGAATAGTAAATGGATTAATGAATAATGAATATGTTATAGGAATAATAAGTAAGAGTTAGGAGTTGAGTTGAGTTGGAATTGGAATAGGAACTGGAGTGAAGGATCGACACACTTCACTTTCGCGGAGCTAGACTGAACACGTCTGATCTGATCGTCGGAAGAAGCCGGACTGGCACGTCCGTGCGAGTCGCTCGCTTGGAACGAACTGTCCGAGTCGCTTGCTGGGAACGAACTGTCCGAGTCGCTTGCTGGGAACGAACTGCTGCAAGCGTCCGCTCTGCCTTGCCTCCTTCGGTTCGGAGTGGGGATAGCTGACGCTGCAGTCTCTTTGTTCTTCGGTCGTCGGAGTGGGAGAACCGCTGACGCAGCAGCGTCTTCGCTCCCGGGGACTGCACGTGCATTTCTGCTGACGATGCAGTCTCGTGGCTGTCCTATTGCCCTCTACGAGCGTGGGACTGCTGATGTAGCAGTCCTTGGACTTCTCGACGTTTCTAGAAGCTTCTAGATGCTTCCAGAGTGATGCAATACTTTATTGCATTATGTGTCGTGGTGATGGGTTGGAGCTGGGGTGAGGTGTTGGACAAGGTGGTAGGTAAGGTGATGGATTGAAGCAGAGGTAAGGACTTGAACAATAGAATATATGAGATCTTAATACTATGTTCTTATGTCTAGGGGACGGTGTGTGGATCTTATGTAGATCAGACCTTGAATACATAGTGTATGTACAAGGCCAACGTCGTACATCGGACGACGTGACACATGCAAATATGCGGAATTGGCACTGAAACTCCGGTTCGGCAAGCACGATCACGATTTATTCGAGCTTATGTCAGATTCGACGATTCTTCGTTTCAGAAGTGTATTTCTGTGCGGAATCGCTGTTTCGCGTGCTAGATCAGTGCATTTGCATGCAAATATGCAAAATGGCACTGAAATTCCGATTCGGCAAGCGTAAAATGGTCCGCGATTGGCGTATCGTTCGCAGAGTCGATTGTTTCGGGATTCGAATCGAGGTAGTTTACGGGTCACGACGGCGAGCCGTTGAGAACGCGGTGTCGAAAATCATAACACACGGCGTGTGTTCTTGAAATAGGTAGAAAAACCCAGCGTGTCTCAATCGACCGGTAAACCTCTCGATTCGAATCCCGAATATACCACCCGCCTCGAAACACAGTTTCGAAACGCATCGTATCAAAAAAAACTTAAACGATAGTAGAAGTGCGTTGTACAATGCCCGGTAACGCTAAACCCAGAATGCACGCATGAGAGGCAAGTCGGTGTCGCCGTAATCGCTTGGATGTATGTACAATAATAAACTAATTAATAAATGACGCTGGTCGCTCGGTTGGTCGCGGAGTAACATGCGCGAACGCCGCCCGCCATGACGGAACGCATCGGGTCGTACGAGAAACGCAGGATTATCGGCATTATCCGATTGATTCGCGAGGGGGGTGCGAGGGAAACGACGCTGGGAATGAACGCGCCCGACCGCAGCTGAACGGAGCTGGATTTACGTCGCAGATGCTGCGTTTTGAACGGGTAAAAGACATAATTTTACCAACAGGCGCTTGAATGTCGCCGTTGCCGTTTTGACGGTGACTACTCGGGCGTGACCGTCGTCGCCGGAATGCAATTGAGTTAGGCGACCGAGCTCCCACTTACACGGAGGGAGTGTGGGATTCCGAATTAGAACTAGTTGCTCCGTGGAGATGGGAGAGTACGGTTTTCGCCACTTGCTTCGCTGTTGTAGGGTATTGATATAATCATCCTGCCATAGCCTCCAGACACGTTCCTCTGCGTGGCGAACTAGCTGCCAGCGGGAAAGGCGGTTTTCGCCGAGGTCAAGGTATGAAGGCTGAGGCGGTACCGTGAGCGCGGAGCCTACCAAGAAATTCCCGGGGGTGAGGGTTTCGTACTCGTCGAGGGTATCGAAGATTGGAGCAAGGGGGCGGGAGTTCAAGCAGGCTTCGATCGCGCAGAGGAGTGTCGTGAACTCCTCGAAAGTCAACATGCGATCGCCGAGAACGCGGCGAAGGTGATGTTTCACGCTTTAACCCCCGCCTCCCATAGGCCCCCGAAATGCGGCACCGAATTGGGGATGAAATGCCACGTCGTGCCATCGGACGCTGTTTTATTTAAAAAATTTGGGTTTCTTATGGCGGCGCGATAGGCTGCGGAGAGTTCCCGGCAGCCGCCTACGAAATTAGTGCCGTTGTCTGAATAGATGGCCTCCGGTAGACCACGTCGAGAGCAGAACCGAAGGTATGCGTTTAGGAATGCCGGAGTGGAGTAATCGACGGCAAGTTCCAGATGAATCGCCCTCGTGGCCATGCAAATGAAAAGTGCGATGTAGGCTTTTCGCGAGGTGATACTGCGACCGGCCGAGGCACGAATTTGGAAGGGTCCGGCGTAATCTACCCCGCAGTGCGCAAAACAGCGGGCTGGCGGGGATACGCGGGCGTCGGGTAAATTTCTCATTATTTGCTCGGGGACCGCAGCTCTTTCTCGAACGCATGTATAATGGACTTCACCATGCTTCGGGCGCGGAGGAGCCAATAGTTCTGGCGGAGGGTGTGTAGGGTTAGTTGCACGCCGCCGTGCAACGTCTGAATGTGGACCTGCTCGACGAGGAGGCGCACGATGGGATGCGGTGCAAGCAGAATTGGATGCCTCACTCTGTGTGGGAGGGAGGCGTGACGCAATCGGCCTCCGACGCGAATAATGCCGTCAGCATCGAGGAAAGGACTGAGCGAGAGTAGCGGGCTCTTCGGCGACAGACTTTGGGCTTGCTGGAGCGCGTGGAGTTCTTCGGGGAATTCCACGGATTGAAGGTGCTTAATCCAAAAGATCCGAGCTAGAGAGACGTCTGAGGTCGAGAGAGCTTGTCCGGAAGGTCGACTGGGAGTGTCGGAGATGTTACGGCGGCAAAGACGGCTGAATCTTATAATATAGGCCGTGACTCGTAGGAGTTTGGGCCATTTTGAAAATCGAGAGGCCAAATCCCACTCGATTGAAGGGGTGGACGCGCTGTGGAACGACACTTTGACCTCCGGCAGGTCGTTGCCTTCCGGAAGGGGCGTCTGAGACGGCCACGCGGAAACATCGAGTCCGAGCCACTCGGGACCGTGCCACCACAATTCATGTCGAAGGAGATCGTCGCTGAGGAGCCCGCGGGAAGCGCAATCGGCGGGGTTTTCCGCAGTAGGCACATGCTGCCAACTTGCATTCGGAAGTCGAGTCTGAATGTTCGCGACGCGGTTGGCAACATAAGGTTTCCACTTGGACGGGTGCGATCTGAGCCATGCTAGGACGACGGTCGAGTCGGTCCAACAGAAGCACTTAACGGTGGCGTTTTCGAAAGCGGACAGAACGAACGCCATGAGACGGGACAGAAGCTCGGCGCCTTGTAGCTCAAGACGCGGGATTGTCACAGGTGTGAGGGGCGCGACCTTGGATTTGCCTGCTAGCAGTGACACGGTGATCTGACCTGTCGTAGAGATGCAGCGAGCATAGATGACGGCGGCGTATGCAATGTTGGAAGCGTCCGCGAAGCCGTGAAGCTCGAGGTGACCGTTAGAGTAAGAGTGGCCGGTCCACCGTGGAATTTGAACCTCTGCTAGTGACAGAAGGCGAGTGTAAATCGCGGCCCAGCGATCAAGTGCAGGGCCGGAGATCGGTTCGTCCCATGCGATTCGGAGGCGCCACAGGTCCTGAATGATAACCTTGGCGGAGATAATGGCAGGGGTGACCCTTCCAACGGATCGTAAAATTTGGCAATTGTCGATAAAATCGTCCGTTTCGTTGAGGGCAGCGTGTTGGAAAGCGAGACTTGAAATTGGAAAGCGTCGCGAGACGGATTCCAACTGACCCCGAGAATTTTAACCTCATCATCGGGCGTGAGGAATTTTGAACACGCTAGGCCGTGATCCGACGGATCCATGTCGGTGAGAAGTTCGGAATGGTTGCTCGCCCATTTCCGGAGTTCGAAATGCCCGCAGTGCAGCAGGCCGTTTAGTTGATCGCAGGACCGGCGTAGAGAAGGGAAGTCATCGCCGCCGAATAACACGTCATCTACGTAAATGTTCGACCGTAGGATGGGACGCGCGAGGGGAAACGTCGTCGCGCTGCCTTGTCGGAACACGGGGTGATGGGGCATGTACACCGCTTGCGTCGAAGATGTAGAGGAGGAGAGCGCGCGGCGCATGTGGCCGAGCTCTTCGTACTCGTGGAGGAATGCTCGATATTCCGAAGCGAGCGAGGAGTTCAGGCGGAACTTTTGCTGCAGCGAGCGATGAATTTGGTCCGCTAACGGGCGCGACTGCCCGATGTTTATTGGGGGGCCGGCACGGAACGGAAGACGGACCACGTACCGACCGTCGGCGGTACGAGTGGTGTTTGCGCGGAAGTGCGACTCGCACTGTTCTTCGTCCGGGGTGAGAAAGGAGCGACGGGGAACCTCTTCCAGTTCCCAAAATCGATTGAGGTCTTGAGCGAGAGGGTCGTCTTGAGTGCAATGGTGCATAGATATTCTTGAGAACTCGCGGAAATCGTTTCCGCCAGTGGCGCTCGGGACGGGATACGGCGCAGCGACGGGATACGGCGCAGCGACGGGATACGGAGCGGCGAACGACCGTTCTGGTGGTGAGCGCCACTGGTGTCAACTCATGTCGGGCTAAGATATTTTGCTTTCTGGTTCGAAGAAAACGTCGACCATGCAAACTTCACAGGGGGGTTTCTCAAGATAAAAGTCTGCTCTTTCGCGTGGTATAGTTCAATTTTTCGCTGGACCCTTATTTTTTGAGATAAATTCGAAAATATCCGCAAAAATTGGTGCAAAAGTGGTGCATCTCCGTCTTTAATCATTGTTTAAACATGTTTAAACAATCATAATGTATTAATATTGGATATCACTGTATTCGGGAAAGTCTACAGAATCTTTTGCTGTAAAGAACAATTCAATATCTTTTATATTAACATCGCAATATTTGTTTAAAGTTGAAAAATATGTCTTTTTTTTAAACTCCATTTTTTCAAAAACTGGACGTATAGGAAAAAAATTAAAACCAGATTAGGAATCAGCCCGGAAAACTCTACAAGAATCGCATAGTGGGAATGGAAATACTTTTAAAAAGTTGAAATTTGTTGGACAGTGTTATTAATAAAATATTCTAAATTTATATGAAATTTACTTTTGTAGGATCCGACATAATGGTAGGAACAGGTTCTCTCTCTCGTATCGCAAGGAATAGGTATTGGGATTTCTCTCTGAACAAAGAATATATTTTCCAATTAGTTTCATACATCGAAAGTTTTCGTAAAATTTACAATAAACCTTTGAAGAAGGTTAGCAACGAAAGATTAAAATAATTTTACTAATAAAAGGTTCTCCCAAACAGGCGTCCGGTTTATTTCAACCGTACTCTCCTATTGGGAATACGACGACGACTCGGATTCACCCGGTGTCCTCTATAAGCTCGGCGGCCGGCCTTCATGGCCGTCCTCTCCAAGACGTACAGAGTAACCTGGTGAACCTACTTTCAGGCGGCCAGGAAGCTACCCTGTTCTTTCCTCTCGGCGGGCGGCCGGCCTTCATGGCCGCCCTCTCCCATTTATCCAGAGAGGCAACCCCTGTCCTCTCCTGAGCTGCCGGGCGTCCGATAGCATTGCTTCGTACTCTCCCTAACCTATGGGCGGCCGTGGTCTTACCTCGTCCTCTCCCACAGGCGCAGCAAAAGTGATTTCTCCGCGATCGTCTACCGGTATTTATACTAGTCGTTGCTAACCCTTGTTTGGGCGTTGTTAGGGATTTTAGAAGTTTCTCGAACATGCGGCCTTCTAGAACATTCGGTCGCGGCGCGATTCTTTTCTTTATCTCAGGGTAGTGCCGAGGCGGATTGGCGCCCCTGGGGTTGTCTCGTTCCTCGTCGCGTTACACTTTTAATTAACCCCCTATACTTTAATTATTAGTAAAATATTCTAATTTTTAAATTTATATGAAATTTACATTTAATTAAATCCTCTCTACTTTATAATTATTAATAAAATATTATAATCTTTAGATTTATATGAAAGTTACTTCTAATTAAGTCCCCTCTACTTTAATTACACTGTTCAACAAATTTCAACTTTTTTTATGATTTCAATATACTGCTCGGTCCTTCTTATAGAGTTTTTTGCGCTGATTCCGAATCTGGACTTAATTATTCTCCTATACGCACAGTTTTTGAAAAACATGGCTTTGAAAAAAAACATATTTTTCAACTTTAAACAAATATTGTGATGTTATTATAAAAGATATTGAATTGTTCTTTACAGCAAAAGATTCTGTAGACTTTTCCGAATACATTGATATCCAATATTAATACATTATGATTGTTTAAACATGTTTAAACAATGATTAAAGACGGAGAGACACCACTTTTGCACCAATTTTTGAGGATGTTTTTCAATTTATTTCAAAAAATTAGGGTCCAGCGGAAAATCGAACTATACCACGCGATAGAGCAGACTTTTATCTTGAGAAACCACCCTTTCAAGTTTGTAACGTCGACGTTTTTTTCGAACCAGAAAGCAAAAAAACCTCGCCCGACATGAGTTTCCGCCAGTGGCGCTCGGGACGGGATACGGCGCAGCGACGGGATACGGAGCGGCGAACGACCGTTCTGGTGGTGAGCGCCACTGGTGACAACTCATGTCGGGCGAAGATATTTTGCTTTCTGGTTGGAAAAAAACGTCGACGTTACAAACTTGAAAGGGTGGTTTCTCAAGATAAAAGTCTGCTCTATCGCGTGGTATAGTTCGATCTTCCGCCGGACCCTAATTTTTTGAGATAAATTGAAAAATATCCTCAAAAATTGGTGCAAAAGTGGTGTCTCTCCGTCTTTAATCATTGTTTAAACATGTTTAAACAATCATAATGTACTAATATTGGATATCAATGTATTCGGGAAAGTCTACAGAATCTTTTGCTGTAAAGAAAAATTCAATATCTTTTATAATAACATCACAATATTTGTTTAAACTTGAAAAATATGTTTTTTTTCAAAGCCATGTTTTTCAAAAACTGTGCGTATAGGAGAAAAATTAAGGCTAGATTCGGAATCAGCGCAAAAAACTCTATAAGAAGGACCCAGCAGTATATTGAAAACAAATTTGGTGTTGGACAGTGTTATTAGTAAAATATCCCAATTTTTAAATTTATATAGAATTTACTTTTAATTAAATCCTGTACTTTAATTATTAATAAAATATTCTAAATTTATATGAAATTTACTTTTAATTAGCCCCTCTCTACTTTAATTATTAGTAAAATATTATAATTTTTAAATTTATATGAAATTAACTTTTAATTAAATCCTCTCTATTTTAATATTATTAGTAAAATATTTTAAATTTATATGAAATTTACTTTTAATTAGATTCTCTTTACTTTAATTATTAATAAAATATTCTAAATTTATATGAAATTTACTTTTAATTAAACCCTCTACTTTAGTGTTATTAATAAAATATTTTAAATTTATTATATATGAAATTTACTTTTAATAAAACCCTCTACTTTAATTATTTATTAATAAAATATTTTAAATTTATATGAAATTTACTTTTAATTATTATAAATCCTCTACTTTAGTGTGTTATTAACAAAATATTTTAAATTTATATGAAATTTACTCTTAATTAAATCCTCTATACTTTAATTATTAATAAAATATTCTAAATTTATATGAAATTTACTTTTAATTAGCCCCTCTCTACTTTAATTATTAGTAAAATATTCTAAATTTATATGAAATTTACTTTTAATTAAATCCTTTCTACTTTAATTATTAATAAAATATTATAATCTTTAAATTTATATGAAAGTTACTTTTAATTAAATCCCCTCTACTTTAATTATAAATATAATTTATAATTAATATAAATTTAGAATATTTTATTAATAATTGAAGTAAAGAGGATCTAATTAAAAGTAAATTTCATATGAATTAAAAATATTTTGTTAATAATTAAAGTAGAAAAGATTTAATTAAAAGTAAATTTCATATAAATTTAAAAATTAAAATATTTTACTAATAATTAAAGTAGGGAGGATTTAATTAAAAGTAAATTCTATATAAAGGGCCTAGCCGATTAAGATGGTCAAAACTGCCCTTAGAGCTTTTTCAACGGCTATTGAACCATTCGAAAGCTTGCCAAGAAAAACCCCTCTGAGTAAAATTTCAGCTCTCTAGCTTGCCCGTGAGGGTAGTTACATGGAAAAATAGATTTTGCGGTTTTCGGCGCATTTTCCGGTCTAAAATACGTTCTAAAATTCTGAAAAAATGTGACACATTCCTGATCCTAAGGCGCATTTTTGAGAATTTTTTCAGATTTTTTGTTTGAAACTGTGGTCGTAAAAAATGAAAAACCTCAAAAAAATCGAAAAAATATTTTTTTCTCAAAAATATGAAAACATGCTATTTTGCTGTTTGGTTCCGTGATAAAGTACTATAACAGGCAATGTTGTCAATTTTTTTAGATTTTTTGTTCGGCTGCATCATTGTCAAAAACAATAAAAACCGAATTTTTTCGACGTTTTTGCTGTGAGGAGGAAAGTTACACCTGTTGGCTTTACCGTGGGCGTATATTAAGTAATTTTTAGCGTTATTACACTGAAACAAGCAATTATTTTACCTAAAAAATGTGATTTGAGAGAAAGAAAAAATTGTATTCTGTGCGATATATACCTGAATGTTCGCAACGATTACAACATCGCCGGTTGGCACAGCGGTTAAGGCGTCCGACTGGGGAGTCCCCCTCGAACCTTCAAGGGAGACGGACGTGCCGACCGCTGTCCTGCGAGCTACCTGTCAAGATCAAAATCGCTCAACTAGAATCAGTGAAAAGTTTTTCTGTAACCTGGCATTTTTCTAAAAGAAAAAATTAGTGAAAATACAGATAGTGCACAGGGGGTTTACCCCCCGGACCCAGAAGTGATAGAAGAAGAAAATAAAAATAAAAATAGAAACACGGAAAATGTGATAAACAATAAAGTGTTCCTCAACATAATAAAAACGATCAAGGATGAAGAGAGTCTCGTCAACAGTCCCTCCGTCCTTAAAAACAAGTTAAACAAAATACTTAAAACAAAGAAAACGATTGAAATATCACTACCAAAGCCTAACATAAATGGTAAAAAACGACTCCATTTAAATAGCAATCCTAAAGTATTCGACGAAAAAATGCCAAAGACACCTAGTACAAAGAAAAAACAGAAGGAGAAGTCTTCTACACAAGGAGAAGAAATAAACAGAGAACTATTACAAATGATCGATAGTCTAAAAAAAAATTGAAAATATAAGCAAGGAGCTGGAGGAGGAGAGAGCCAAAAACGCATCGAGCACTACGCAAAATAGCATAGCAGAAAGCCCAAAAAGAAAATCTACAGCAAATGGCAATGAAGAAAAGAAATCACCAAGTACCGTTAGCCGCACGACCCCCAACTACGAACAAGGGAAACAATGGCCAGAAGGTCATAGCACAAGCAAGAAAAGATGTAACGGAACAGGGGCAACCCAGGAGTACCTGAAAGAACAAAACAATACCGCACCAGCCGAGGACAATATGATGGACCTCGACGAGCCACAGGACCCCAACCCAAAGACAAAGACAACGAAACCAAACGTAGACAATAAAGAGGTACAAGAAATAGTAACGAAAGAACGACAGGTAAAACCGCCGATAATAAATATTTTCGAATCTACCCACCAAGTCACGTACAAAATTGTTAAAGAGACCCTAAATATTAACAAATTCAGCATTAAATACATTAATAGTAATAAACATTATTTACAACTTGAGAACCTAGAAGACCATACAGCAGTTATTAACATACTAACAGCAAGAAAAATTAAATTCTTCACATATACACCGAAGTCGATCAAACCAAAATCCATACTTTTAAAGGGTATTGATAACAGCTTTGTCCCGGATGAAATATTAGAAGAAATTAATAACCTAAGTCTACCTAAAGTTTCGATTATCAAAATAACCAAATTCAGCACGCAAAAATCTATCAAAAATAACAATCCATTACCATTCCTACTAGTACAAATCACCCCCGACAGTGATATCGGAACCCTAACAAGCATAAAATACATTCTAAATCAATCGGTTAAATGGGAAAGACTAATAAAAAAAGAACCAATCATGTGCCTTAGATGTCAAAGAATAGGACACTCAGCGTCAAATTGTAAATTAGACTTTAGATGCGTCAAATGTTCCGAAAACCACGATCCAGGTAACTGCGAGATCAAAAAAGATAGCTTGGTAGAAAAATCAAAACTCTTTTGTGTAAGATGCAAAGAATTTGGACACCCGGCATCGTACAAAGGTTGTCGAAAGTTCAAAGAAAAAAAAGAAAGATACACACACAACTTTAAAAAAAAGAACGAAAACAAAATTACTACTTTAGCAGAGATAAAAAATAGTATAACCCCGAAATACAAAGTTTCATATGCTGCAGCGGTTCAAACAAATAACCAATCTACCGACAATCAAATAAACAATAACACAAACCCAACAAACAGACACTACTCTTTTTCTCAACGACCAATAGACAGCTCACAGCACACACAAACACAACAGGACAAAGTACATACACACGTAACAAACCTAACATACACAAATCAACAAAGCATACCCGACCCTATAATGGAGCTAAAAAATCTTTTTACATCACAATTGAACAGAATAGAGTACTTAATATCTCAAAACACTCAAAACATACAAAATCTATTTAAATTATATTGTGATGGTGTAACGAGTCCGAATCCTCGTCACAACCGGATCTCTCCCTCGTTGCTGAATGGCTCGCCGAGCCAGGGTTCGCGGCGAGGGAAGCGGACGGGAGACGGTAGTTCGGGCGAGGTATGAAATAAACAGAACACGCGACGTAACTTTTACGTCTCACAGGGCCGCGGGTCGCGAAGATTTCCGATAACGTTCGCGGGTGCACGCACGCGGCTTCGCGGTTCGCGGATCTGTCGGTCGACGACGGAAAACGGCCCGTCGCGGCAGGTACGGATTTTCCGCGACGGCTCGTCGACTTACTCGGATACGGGAACCGGCGGCTCGCGGCAACAGGTATTCGGGATCGGTCAGGACGGTTCGTGGGAACGGTGACGGGAACTTCGGCGCGAAGTTAAACGGATTCGTTCGACGGCACGTTGAACGAGCGAGGATACAACGGCGCGTTGCAAAAGGTGTCTCGACGGCACGTGGAGACGGCGACGGGAACTTCGGCGCGAAGTTAACGGATTCGTTCGACGGCACGTGGAACGGGCAAGGATACAACGGCGCGTTGCAAAAGGTGCCTCGACGGCGCGTGGAGACGGCGACGGGAACTTCGGCGCGAAGTTAACGGATTCGTTCGACGGCACGTGGAACGGGCGAGGATACAACGGCGCGTTGCAAAAGGTGTCTCGACGGCACGTGGAGACGGCGACGGGAACTTCGGCGCGAAGTTGAACGGAAGATTCGTTCGTCGGCACGTTGAACGGACGGGGATACAACGGCGCGTTGCACGGGGAACAGGAACGGTCGGGATCAGGGTCTTGACGGCTCGTCAGGGTAAGGCGCTTACCAGGGTTCCAGTCGACCAAGCGGCTCGCCTGCTGGACTCGGAAAAAGAGCGTGTCGCCTTCCGCGTTGCCTTTTATAGGCAAATTCGGTGATTACCGCGGGGTGCGCGGGTTGCGGTATGTATGCGGCGTCTGTCTCGAGGCGCGAAAACGCGGGAAGGTGCGTAGCGCTGTGTCGCGCCTGGTTACGAGGCGTGAAATCGCGCGTTACGGGTTCGGTTTCGGTCGGGATCGTTCGGCGTGCTTCGGCAATACGCGAGTCTTCGCGTTAGTAGCAGAGCTGTACTGAGCCCGCTGTACAGGTCTGCTACACCCCCCTCCCCCTTCGGGGCGACGAACAAGCGGCAGTGAGACCTTTTATTGAAAAATGAAAATTACATTAACTATTTACAAGCTAGCGCAGTCTTAGCCTAGGGTACGGGGTCAGGTTAGACAAGACACACTGGAAATCCGGGATAAACGGCACGTTTATTTCGCCCTTACGCGGGGCTCTCACCCGTCTCATAAACTTTGGTATGATATAACCATCATAAATACTTATTATACAGTCTTACATTTACGTTTGTCAGTCTTTAACAACAACTTTGCCAACCCGGCTCGGGCGTGGCTGTCAGTCTTATGAGACCTTTTACTGAAAACAAAAATAGCGAGAAAGAAAAAGAAAACCATTCTTGCGGCTTGCGCGTGGAGTGAAATAATACGGGATGTTGCGTACTAACATAAACAAAACGAGATCCGTCGCAACAGATGGAGACATAAGACCGACAGGGAAAACAACAGAAAATAACAACAAAGAGATTGCAGCTTGCGCGCGGCGAAAGCAAGATCGGACGGTTGAGCACGAGAACAGGAGAAAATAAAGAAAAACGCTAGTTCAGGTCGAACCGAATGGCTCTCTCGTGCTCGGCGTATTTGTACTCGCTTGATACTATACGGTTCTTACGGCCTACTTGTGTAAATGTGTATAAAATAGTCTTAATAATACTGGAACAGCCTATGTGTATCAAAATAACGGAGGTAACCGGTTACGTATACCTATTTTACGCTAGACTACGCGGTACTAGAACTAGAAAACAAAACGCGGGTTACTATTAGGGTGCCCTCGGCGCGAGGGCGATCGTGGCGCGCGATCTTTGGTCCGGTCCAACGGCATCCCTTCGTTTGCAACGGCGTAGGTGGCCGTCCTTTTGGAAGAAGAGGATCCACCTCTCCTCTGGGGTGGATGCTCGGTATGGCCTGTTTTTATATAATATACGGGCACTTCTACGCGGCGGCCCGTCGGTAGCTGGTACCACGCGGTGGCACCAGGTACGGGTTTTCCGTTGTATTTCAGGGACGCTGGTGCGCCGGGGAGGCGCTCCCCGGACGGCACTGGTCGGCCTCCGTTGCCTGGTTGTTCTGTCCGGGCCTGTATGGGCTGTTGTTGTCGTCCCGGCTTCCGCAGTGTCGACGGGCTCGGGGGGGGTGGCTCTGGTGGTCACTGACGACCCCGGTGGAGTGTCGGCCCGACCCACCCCAAATATGGTGGCTGGTGGCCGTGGTGCCACCGTCCTTGCTGCCGGCTTTCCTGTCGACGGTGGTGCAGGTACCATGGTGTCCGGTCCGGTCAGGTCCACAAGTAGCAATTGTTTTGTCCCCTGGGGTGCCGTTAGTCGCGCCTGGTGAGGCCCCTTCGTCCGCCGGTGCCCTGACTTTGTTGGCGGTGAGACCACGCCGTCCCACCAGATAGGTGGGTCGGTCCGTTTCCCCGAACATGGAACCGGGTCGAATGGTCCCACAGCTGTGTGTGTCGTAATACCTGGTGGTCCGGAGACGGCGGTCGGGGGGCTGGTGGTGGCCGGGTTGTGTTTCTTCGTGGCCTCTTCCAGCTCGGCCTTGCGTTTCAGCAGGGCCGGGAGCCAGGTTACTGGACGTACGGACCGTACTCGCGGGCCTCTACGGCGGTAAGGCGACGGTCCCGCCGGCAGCGGAGGCGGTGCCGTGGTTTGTTGAGTCGCTGGCTCGAGGGGTCCTGGCTGGTCAACGGCTGGTTCGGCAGTGTGCTGTCCCCCCGTCGGTGGTTCAGGTACCGTGATTGCTGCGGTTTCCCCGGTCGGCCCGACCGGTGAGGCCTCCGGGTCGGGTAGCTGAATCGTTGGTGTTCGGGGCCTCTCGTTGGTGTCCGGCTCCTCCAGCAGGTCTGCCAGTTCCTGTACCCAGGGCTCCATGTTGTTCTGCCGCTTTGCTTCTATTGTGTACTTTTGGTTACAACAAGAAATGCTCGGGATTAGTTTACGGGGTCGGCCTCGGCGACGAGGGGCTGGTACGTTGGCGGGGGTATCGGGTGGAGGAGACGTGCCGCTCGGTTCCGTATTATTCCCAGCGTGGGTCGCGGCTCGCGTTTCGGAGTCCGGTTCTACCGCAGGTTTTAAATCCTGGACATGAATATGGCGTGTCCACTTTCGGTTGTCGCCCCGTAAATCGACAATGACCGGAGACACGATTTTTCCCACGGTGTACGGACCGCTGTACTTGGGCGCGAGCTTCGCGTTGATTCCGGCAGCTTTGTCCGACAGCGTATGTTCGCGTTTCCAGACGCGTTCTCCGACGGCTGGGCGCCAGTCGCGGTGTCGGAGGTCGTAGTACTTTGCTTGCCGTCCGAATGCACGTGCTAAATGCAATTTCGCGAGCTCCTGCGCGTCCCGTAGATTCTTCCAACGTTGTTTCGGTGCCTCGTTCGGATCTTCGGTCGGTGATTGTCCCGGTGCTCGGAGTTCTCTTCCCTGGTTGAGATACGCCGGACTGTACCCGGTCGACTCATGCCAGGCGGTGTTGACGGCAAAGCGAGCTTCTTCGATTCTCTCGTCCCACTGGTTGTGCCGGGCGCCGGTGTATTGGGCGAGCATCGTTTTTACAACCCTGTTGGCTCGTTCAACCGGGTTGCAGTGGGGCGAGTACGGCGGTGTCTTCCGGTGGACGGTTCCGGCGGCCTCGAGCAGGGCGGTGAACGGTCCCCCGATGAACTGGCGACCGTTGTCGGTGATGACCACCTCAGGGGCCCCGTGACGGAGAATGACTTCCCTCTGGATTGCGGCGGTGACGGCGGCGCTGGTGGCCTTTCGGAGCGGTACAAGCTCCACCCACTTGGTGAAGCGGTCGAGGGCGACCAGCAGCCAGATGTTCCCCTGGCGTGACCTTGGCAGTGGTCCGACGAGGTCGATGGACACCGTATGCCATGGTCTGGTGCCTGGATTGGCATGGAGATGCCCCGCGGGTTGCTGCGGTGGTGACTTGTACCGCTGGCAGCTGGCACAGCTGCGAACGTATCGGGCGGTTTCCCGAAACATTCCGGGCCAGTAGAATCGTTGTGCCAGTCGAACGATGGTCTTCGCGACCCCCAGATGTCCGGCGGTGGGGTCGTCGTGATATTTTCGGAGTATTCTTTCTCGTTCGTCGGTGGGCACGCAGATCTTCCAGGCGTTTCCCGGCTCGGGCTCGTTATAATCGAGCTGGTGCAGTACGTGGCGTTGCAGCTTTCCGTCCTGGATTCGGAAGTCGGTGACGGACAACGGATTGTTCTGGACGGCCTCGAATTTCTTCTGATACCATGTGTCGGGGCGCTGTTTCGGTCGGAGCAGGTTAACGCCCACCGTGGGTGCGTTACGGGACAGCGCGTCCGCCACGTGGTTCAACTTTCCGGGCCGGTATCGGACGTCAAAATCGTACTGCTGTAGCTCGAGTGCCCATCTTGCCAGGCGTCCGGTCGGGTTCTCGATTTGGCGGAGCCATCGGAGTGCCTGATGATCGGTGACTACGGTGAAGTGGTAGCCTTCGAGGTACGGCTTCATTTTCCGTATTCCCCATATGATTTTCTGTGGCGCTGTACTTCCGCTCGGTGGTGCTTAGCGTGTGACTGGCGTAGGCAATGACGTGCTCATCGTTCTCCGGACCTTGCGTGAGCACGATTCCCAGGCCGCTGTCACTGGCGTCCGTCTGAAGCGTGAACGGCTGCGTGAAATCCGGACAAGCGAGAACCGGCGCGGCCACAAGCTTTTCCTTCATTGTCCGGAACGCAGTTTCTTCTTCCTCGGTCCACCTCCACTTGGCATTCTTCCTGGTGAGCCTCGTCAGGGGTTCCATGATCTCGGCAAAATTCGGCACGAATCGCCGATACCATGCAGCCATGCCGTGAAATCGTCGGACATCTCGAATCGTTTTCGGAGCAGCCAGCTGTGCTATTGCGCTCGTCTTCTCGGGATCGGTCCGGATTCCTTGCTGATCCACGATGTGGCCGAGGTAGCGGAGGCTGTCGACGCAGAATCTGCATTTCTCTGGATTAAGACGCAGGCCGGCGGCGCGGAGACGGCGAAAGACCTCGCGTAGGTGGCTTCGGTGTTCGCTGAGGCTCCGGCTGACGATGATGATGTCGTCGAGATACGCAAACGCGTTCGGCTCCATCTCTGGCCCGATGATTTGGTCCAGGAGTCGTTGGAACGTGGCGGGTGCCGAGTGGAGGCCGAACGGCATTACCGTGAACTGAAATAGTCCTCTTCCGGGCACGGTGAAGGCGGTGAGTGGTCGACTGGCTGCTTCTAACGGGACCTGCCAATATCCGTTCTTCAAATCCAACATTGTTAAGAACTTGGCCCCTCGCAATTTGTCGAGGGTGGCCTGGATATGTGGCAGCGGGTATGCGTCCTTCTCGGAACGGTCGTTCAGGCGGCGGAAGTCGACGCAGAAGCGTGGTTTGCCGTCTTTCTTCTTGACGACGACCACTGGCGAGCTCCACGGGCTGCTGGATCGCTCGATGACTCCGTCTCGCAGCATTTTGTCGACTTCTTCGTCGATCACGGCTTGCATCACCGGATTGCGGGGCCGGTATCGTTGCTTGAGCGGTGTCTCATTGAGCAACTTTATCCGGTGGTGCACTAGCGTGGTGCGTCCGGCCGTGGAGGAGAATTTCGCCAGCTCTTGCTCCAAAAATTTCTGGAACGGCTCGCGTTCGTCCTCCCTCATTTTCCGGAGTCCCATTTGGAGGCAGGGTTCGGCCAGACAGTTGGCGGCCCAGTTGGCTACCTCTGGAGGCGGTTGGACGGTCAAACGGAGCGCGGTGATGGCTTGGATCCCGAGCAGTACGGGTGGGCCCATCTTCGGTAATACGGTGAAGTCTTCGGTGTGGTCGACGTCTCCCACGCGGAATGTTAAACGGATGGTGCCAGAAGGGTGCATTTCCGATCCGTCGGCGAGGCAAATCCGTTGATAACCCTCTGCGGTTCGGACCCCTCTTTCCCGGGCCCACTCCAATACTTCCACGTTGATGCACGAAAGCTGGGCTCCGGTGTCCAGCATGGCATCAATTTCTCGTCCCAGCATGACGATTGGCAGAAGTGGTCGCGGCGTGTAACGGATTGACGGGCCCGAATTTATTAGCGCCGGCTCGGCGATGTCGGGCCCCGCGGTCCGTTTCCCGGTGGATGGCAATCGCGGGTCAACACGTCGTCGCGGCCGCACCGAGAGCAAAACTTTCGGTAAATGTTCCGACACTCAAACCGCTGATGCCCGCGTTGCTTGCATCGCCAGCAGTGTGTTGTCGGGTGATACTGTCCCTCGGGTTGTCTGGAGCGGTCAACTTCGGGCGGAGCGCTGAGTCGCGTGAGTCGCGCCTCGATCGGTTCGGTGACGGCAATGTTCGGTTCGGTGGCCTCCGCGGCGCTGACCGGCACGGCGCGTGACGCGGTCTTCCGTTCGGAGGGAACCTCTTCGGTGTCTTCCTGTTCTATTTGTTGGACGCGCGCCAGGAGGTCTCGAGCACTCTTCACATCTGATCGGTAGATGAGCCTCCTATATTCTGGCCGCATGTTCTCAAATAGCAGATCCGTGCGGTGGTGATCGTCCATGTGTGCGCGTCGCATGAGCATGATGATCGAGCTCATGAACTCGTGGAAGGGCTCGTTGGCGTGCTGTCGACGCATGCGAGCCTCGTTCTCCCGTTGGAATCGTGAGCGATTGGACGCGAATACCTGGGTGAATTCCTCGCAGAACTCTTCCCACGATCTGATCTCGGCCCTACTGTTTCGGTACCATATCTGGGCCGGTCCGCGTAGTAACTCGGGGACTCCACGTAACAGGTCGGCGTCGGTGAGATCGTACGTCTCCTGGAGCTCGGCCATTCGTTCCAGGAAGGATAGTGGATCCTTTCCATCGGTGATGTTGCCGGATTTGCGTAGTCGGTCGATGCTTCGGTATGGATCAGCCTTCTCGACGAAGGTTCTTTCGGCGGTCTGGGCTGTAGTAGCCGTTTCGGCGGCGGCCTTGACAGTGACAGCTGTCACTTTCTCGCTGGCGGCCGCCATGTTCCTGGTGCTCACTCCGTCCCTTGGTTCCGTCATTTCGAAGTGCTGCCGTATGTAGTCGGTTAGTCGCTGGCAGAGTTCCTCTGCGGTTCCGTTTGTAGGCAGGTTACTACGTTGTAGTTCGGTAATCAGCTGTTCCTTCGTCAGCCGGATCCGTCTCATTCGGCGGTGGTCCTCGTATAGAAGTCCTGTAGATCACCGCTAGATGGTGGCGTGGTCTCTTGTCACGTCACGCACAATTCACCTTCGCGCCCGTGCGCCCGCGGATTGTTTATAGCACGCGGCGAATTGCGTCTCGGTCAAGGATATCGCGGCAATCCGTGTAGATTTTCGCCGTTCATCCGTGCTCTGCGCGTGACCATATTCCGAACCAGTGTATAGGCCTTCCGTCTATCGGCACTAGATGTTCGTCCCCGTCGTTCCGTGGCACTTCGCGCGGTTGCTGGTTGCACCCCTTTTCACTAGATGGCGCGCGCGGCACTGTCTTCACTGTTGAACTTCGGTTGGCGACACTGGAACTCGCGGCGCGCGTGTTTTCGCGGTGGGTTAGCCTCGAAGACCACGTGTCTGGTTAATCTCGAAACTCGCGTCGCGCCACGTGGTTTTCGGTCGGTACTGTCTTTACGGTCGACCTTCGGTTGGCGGCACTGGAACTCGCGGCTCGCGTGTTTTTCGCGGCGAGTTAACCTCGAAATTCGCGTCGCGCCACGTGGGTTTTTTTTCGGTCGGCACTGTCGCGTGTTTTGTTCGCGACACTTTTAAGGTCCCTGTTCGGGCGCCATGTAACGAGTCCGAATCCTCGTCACAACCGGATCTCTCCCTCGTTGCTGAATGGCTCGCCGAGCCAGGGTTCGCGGCGGGGGAAGCGGACGGGAGACGGTAGTTCGGGCGAGGTATGAAATAAACAGAACACGCGACGTAACTTTTACGTCTCACAGGGCCGCGGGTCGCGAAGATTTCCGATAACGCTCGCGGGTGCACGCACGCGGCTTCGCGGTTCGCGGATCTGTCGGTCGACGACGGAAAACGGCCCGTCGCGGCAGGTACGGATTTTCCGCGACGGCTCGTCGACTTACTCGGATACGGGAACCAGCGGCTCGCGGCAACAGGTATTCGGGATCGGTCAGGACGGTTCGTGGGAACGGTGACGGGAACTTCGGCGCGAAGTTAAACGGATTCGTTCGACGGCACGTTGAACGAGCGAGGATACAACGGCGCGTTGCAAAAGGTGTCTCGACGGCACGTGGAGACGGCGACGGGAACTTCGGCGCGAAGTTAACGGATTCGTTCGACGGCACGTGGAACGGGCAAGGATACAACGGCGCGTTGCAAAAGGTGCCTCGACGGCGCGTGGAGACGGCGACGGGAACTTCGGCGCGAAGTTAACGGATTCGTTCGACGGCACGTGGAACGGGCGAGGATACAACGGCGCGTTGCAAAAGGTGTCTCGACGGCACGTGGAGACGGCGACGGGAACTTCGGCGCGAAGTTGAACGGAAGATTCGTTCGACGGCACGTTGAACGGACGGGGATACAACGGCGCGTTGCACGGGGAACAGGAACGGTCGGGATCAGGGTCTTGACGGCTCGTCAGGGTAAGGCGCTTACCAGGGTTCCAGTCGACCAAGCGGCTCGCCTGCTGGACTCGGAAAAAGAGCGTGTCGCCTTCCGCGTTGCCTTTTATAGGCAAATTCGGTGATTACCGCGGGGTGCGCGGGTTGCGGTATGTATGCGGCGTCTGTCTCGAGGCGCGAAAACGCGGGAAGGTGCGTAGCGCTGTGTCGCGCCTGGTTACGAGGCGTGAAATCGCGCGTTACGGGTTCGGTTTCGGTCGGGATCGTTCGGCGTGCTTCGGCAATACGCGAGTCTTCGCGTTAGTAGCAGAGCTGTACTGAGCCCGCTGTACAGGTCTGCTACAATGGTACACCAGAACTAGTAGACACTACAGGGTGTCCCAGAACAAGTATCGTTCCTTGAAATGGGAGGTTCCTGAGACCATTCTAAGAGACATTTTCCTTTGCACCAATGTCAACTGCGGCTTTGTTTAGGAGTTATTAACGAAAAACACGGACCAATCAGAGCGCGCCCTGGCCCGGCGCGCCAAGCCGCGCCGGCAAGCGAGTGTCGCGGTACGCCGTAACATCGCATCGTGACGGCGCGGCGGTCCAGGGCGCGCTGTGATTGGTCCGTGTTTTTCGTTAATAACTCCTAAACAAAGCCGCAGTTGACATTGGTGCAAAGGAAAATGTCTCTTAGAATGGTCTCAGGAACCTCCCATTTCAAGGAACGACTCTTGTTCTGGGACACCCTGTATAGACTATGAAACAAACGAAGAACTAACCAATGGCAAACAAAAGTGTAACACAGTTAAATATTATTTCCGCAAATGTAAACTCCATCGCATCAAACGAAAGGAGACATAATATAGTACAAATCATCAAAAACCTCAATCCGGATATTATATTACTAAACGAGACAAAGCTTAAAAAATTTCACAACCCGAAATTTAAAAAATACAATCTAATTAGAAATGACAGGATCTCAGCAAACGGAGGAGGCGTAGCAACCCTCATTAAAAATCATTTTAATTACGAGAGAATAATACCAATAAAAGAACTGAAAATAATATAAACGGTTATCTTAAAACTCAAACTAGAAAATAACAATAATCTGTTCATCATAGCAGTCTATGCCCCTAGTACGGAAGCAACCGATGTAATAGCTGATTTGGACTACATTTTTTACTTTTTAGAACTACATAAGACTAATAATTATTTTGTAATAGCGGGCGACCTGAACGCTAAACACCAAAAATGGAACAACCATTATCAGAATGCTAGAGGGCGAGCTTCGACTAACTGGATACAAAAACACGAAATAGACTATAAAATAGTTTTAAAACACACAAATATACCACCCTTTGTAAGGAGCAATTCATATTTACATATAGGTCTGATCGACAGCAGAATAAAATTAGAAAACCTAAATGAGGATGGTACCATACAGACCACAAACATCGATAGTGACCACAGAGCTATCAACATACAATTCTCACTACCAAAAAAAGACGACATAATTGTTTTTAAAAACCATAAATATCCATTACTCTACAAAAAAACAGACTGGACTAAATTCAAAAAATACCTAGCGGTTAAATACACTACGCATATTCCGCAAAATAGAAATTTAATCAACCAAGAAATAAATAACTTTCTAGAAGAAATAAATACAGCCATAGTAGACGCAATAAAAAAACATGTTCCTAGACAAGTAGACTACAATTCATCCGACATGTATATAAACAGAACCATTAAAAACTTGCTCGCACATAAAAGCAAACTAATAACCATACTAAATAATGAATACAGACACCCCTCTCCACAAGCTATGGTCATAATTAAAGAATCCAAAGAATTGATCAAAAAATGTAAAGCAGAAATCAAAAATGAATTCAAGAAATCGGTCAATACGTTCTGGGAAAACAAAATAAAAAACATACCCATAAATTCAACAAAAATGTTCCCGAAACTAAACTCAATTTTTAGAAAAAAAACAACTGAGAATATCCCAAATCTAGAAACCGATAACAACTATGATATTTTAAAAGACGCGAAAACAGACATAAATTCAACACAAACAAACAGCACGGGAAAATCTATATAATGTCTATTGTTATATCGTAGGGTTTTGACACGGTCAAATAAACAATACTGAGTTTCTGTAACAAAGAGGTTAATATATTCGTAACTTATGTATGACTACTATTTACATTGCTTTATCTTATAGCTACCTGTAACAAAGAGAAACAACATTAAAGTTTATTCTATCCTTGATGTCAATTCCCTTGTTTAGTTTTATTTACTTTATTCACTTCTTTATTTGTATCGTACGCTTGATCGCGTGTTGTAGATGTCGACTTGTATCGTTCTCATTGGCCGCGTTCGTCAGTGCGCGGCAAATTCAAATTAAAGAAATGCACTTACGCACTTTCTTTACATATATAATAACTAATAATAGGGACAAACTAAATTTAATAGGGGCTAACTTCGCAAAAGTCTACACTCAAAACAAAAATCTGGGAAAAAATAGATTATCTGAAATTATCGATAAACACCACAATAATCTCATGCAGAACATAGAAGAGGATTTGGCCAATAACAAATACCTAATACAGTTCGACGATAACAATCAAGCGAGAAACCCAGAATGGGAAGAGGACCCAAGCTACTTCACAAACATAGCACTAACAACCAGCCTCTTTAAAAAGCTTAACAATAAATGCTCCTCAGGGCTAGACGAAATACCAAATATAATACTCAAAAATCTTCCACTCCACATCATATACGACTATAACACAATTTTCAATAACTGCTTAAACAACTATTATTTCCCAACAAATTGGAAAACGGCAAAAGTAATCCCGATTGCCAAGAAAGGTAAAGACCCTTCTTCTCCTCTAACCTACACCAACAACGCGGTCAGAACGAAACGACAATAACATTTAGAAACAACAATATGATGTTACCTGTTTTGTCTGCGAGTGCTCGGATTCTGGTCCTACCTGTGTGATGGGTAGGGGTTTTCTTAGCTACAGACCAATCAGCCTTCTCCCCAATATCTCTAAAGTATTCGAAATCCTAATAAAAAGAGCTCTAGAAAAATTTTACGATGATAACAACTTAATTCCGGACACACAATTCGAGTTCAAACATCAACTAAGTACAATACATGCAATACATAAACTAACATCCGATATCCACGCAGCTATTTTTAATAAAGAGAATGTGGCAGCCTGCCTTATAGATCTAGAAAAGGCCTTTGACACAGTGTGGGTCAAAGGTCTCTTATACAAAATGAAAAGAAAGGCTGCGAATCACACCTGTTAAAAATACTAACGAGCATGTTACTGAACAAAAAAATTTTACACAAACACACACGAAGATATTCTATTCGAAATGGAAGATGGCCTGCAACAAGGAACAGTTACAGCTCCGATTCTTTTTAACTTTTTCAATGCAGAAATTCCGAACCTATTTGATATACCGGATTCAACAGACATAAAAGTCATATTTTTCGCAGATGACTTAATAATATACATTACAGGAAAAAACGTCAAAAATCTCCAAGCCAAAATGCAATCAATAGTTAACAAAATAAATGAATACTATAAAACCTGGAAGTTAAAAATAAACCCAACAAAATGCGAAACTATTTTATTCAGGCCAAAAATAGACAAACAGAGCAAAACTTTTAGAAACTCCTACAAATCATTCCAGATAAAAATTGACGATACAACAGTTCCGCACAAAAATCTAGTACGATACCTCGGAATTTACTTAGATAACCGAATAATACTAAACGAACACATAAAAATACAAATGGAAAAAGCTAGAAAAGCATTCATGGCTAACAGCAAAATATTCCATTCCGATTACCTAAATCCGCAAATTAAAAAATTATGTTACATGCTCTTGATCAGACCTATAATCTCATATGGTTGCCCTATTTGGTTTAACACGAGCCCACATATAATAGAATCTATTAGAAAATTCGAACGTAAATGTCTAAGAGCGTGTACGCGTGTATATAGGAGTAGAGAATCGAATTTCAAAAAATTCGAAACATGTAAAAAACTATATGACACGGCAAATATACCAAGGATAGATAGCTTTATGATAAAATTAAATAGAGATTATTTCGCAAAAATTAGACATATAAGAAACAACAATTTAATTTCTAGTTCGCTATACCCAAATGACGAATATTACACAAGAACGTGCAATACTGGAAATATCCCTCCAGAAGCTTTCCTATTATTAGACAAAACGGGTAGAATCAAAGATTAAAATAATATACCTATTATATACCATATAGAGAGGAAATCTAGTGATAAAAGGATCCTATATCCACATAATCCTAACAGCAATGACCTTTCTCTCAGATCAAAACTAGTCTATAATATGTCTCTCCCTAAGAGAGATATCGAAGATAAATACTACAAAAACACCAAAATATATTGGTGGCTAAAAAGCGAGTAAATAATAAGACTGATGCAGGCTGCGACAGCTAAAGTTTGTTACTAAATATATATAAATAAGATAATCTAGATCTAGATAGCAACATCTTTAGTATACCATATATAGATATCAAAAAGTACAAGATTGAATGAATGAATGAATGAGTATGTAAATAATAGTGTGCAAGTGGTAGTCAGATAAGTTATCCGCATTGTTCTGTATATATGTATATATCCCGCAACCCGATACATAGAGGTTAAGAAATTAAAATTCCGTCTTTTTCCTGTTATTTTTTTTTACGGAAGAATTAGAATGCGCAAAAAAAAGAATCCAGAATTATGGATAATGCTAAAAAATAGTTATAGTTATGTATAAGACCAGCCTTTAAGACATAGAATAAGTTAAAGTGGTTGTGAGCGTTAAATTATATTGACCATTCAACTCGTTTATATATTTTTTTTGTCTCCGATATGTGTTGTAGTATATTCTCTACATGTAACAATGTGCAATCTTGTTTATCATTGTTTCCTGAATAAAGCTTAAAAAAGAAAAAAAATAAGGCGTCCGACTACGGAGCGGATACTCTGGGGTTGGAATCCTGCCGGTAGCAGTTCTTTTTCCATACGTCAAACTTCATTTTTTCAATTTCTTATTATGTATATGGTTTACTCATATAAGATTAATAATATTTTTTTAATGTTTTAAAAATATTCAAATAACATTTTTAAGCAAAATACATACAAAAATAGTTAAGGCGTCCGACTACGGAGCGGATACTCTGGGGTTCGAATCCTGTCGATAGTGGTTTTTTTTTTCCATACGTCAAACTTTATTTTTTCAATTTCTTATTATGTATATGGTTTACTCATACGAGTTTAACATTGTTTTTTTAATGTTTTAAAAATATTTAAGTAACATTTTTAAGCAAAATACATACAAAAATAGTTTTGGATCATAAAAGTATTATAAAACTCTAGCATAATGCATGTACCGTCGACGGTCAACTCTGTTCTCAGTGCTTATAAAATCCCGCATTCTGCCCACAATTATAAAAGATAAGTCTATTTCTATCAACTCCATACAAATATTTACTTTTATGAGAAATAAATAATTCTGTAATTAACAGGTCACGTAAAAACAGCAGCTAATTGGCTAACAATGACAACTCGGAAGAACAGCTGCTATATATACTTCTTTCTATTTTACCCGTTTCTACAAATTCCGAAAGGCCTAGAAACTATATTCATGATTTTTAATGTTAAAAATGTTAAACAGGACCGCCATGATGAACATATACAATTAGAGAATCAAGGAAATAATAGATACTCCAAAACTATTTTTGTATGTATTTTACTTAAAAATATTACTTAAATATTTTTAAAACATTAAAAAAATATTGTTAAACTCACATGAATAAACCACATAATAAGAAATTGGAAAAATATAGTTTGATGTACGGAAAATACGCGCAGCTATTAGTAAGGGAAATAATAACCACCCTCCCAAAAAGATAAGATTCCTTGCAGGCCAGTTTTTACGACGGTCATTGTATTCTTCGTAGCTGATTATTGCGCGACCAGAATCATAAACTAATTTAAACGTGGTAAAAATTAACTACCTCTGTACCTGCTATGTACTGTCATATTGTCCTTTCCCGTTCGGATGGAAGGCCAGGGAAAACGGTCAACTCCAGGTTTTTATAGGCACTGAGACCGGAGTTGACCGTCGACGGTACATGCATTATGCTGGAGTTTTATAATACTTTTTATGATCCAAAACTATTTTTGTATGTATTTTGCTTAAAAATGTTACTTAAATATTTTTAAAACATTAAAAAAACATTGTTAAACTCGTATGAGTAAACCATATACATAATAAGAAATTGAAAAAATGAAGTTTGACGTATGGAAAAAGAACTGCTACCGGCAGGATTCCAACCCCAGAGTATCCGCTTCGGAGTCGGACGCCTTAACCGCTGTGCCAACCGGCGATGTTGCAATCGTTGCGAACATTCTGGTATATATCGCACAGAATACAATTTTTTCTTTCTCTCAAATCACATTTTTTAGGTAAAATAATTGCTTGTTTCAGTGTAATAACGCTAAAAATTACTTAATATACGCCCACGGTAAAGCCAACAAGTGTACACTTTCCTCCTCACAGCAAAAACGTCGAAAAAATTCGGTTTTTATTGTTTTTGACAATGATGCAGCCGAACAAAAAATCTAAAAAAATTGACAACATTACCTGTTATAGTACTTTATCAGGGAACCAAACAGCAAAATAGCATGTTTTCATATTTTTGAGAAAAAAATATTTTTCCGATTTTTTTGAGGTTTTTCATTTTTTACGACCACAGTTTGAAACAAAAAAATCTGAAAAAATTCTCAAAAATGCGCCTTGGGATCCAGAATGTGTCACATTTTTTTCAAAATTTTAGAACGCATTTTAGACCGGAAAATGCGCCGAAAACCGCAAAATCTATTTTTCCCTGTAACTACCCTCACGGGCAAGCTAGAAGGCTGAAATTTTACTCAGAGGGGTTTTTCTTGGCAAGCTTTCGAATGGTTCAATAGCCGTTGAAAAAGCTCTAAGGGCAGTTTTGACCATCTTAATCGGCTAGGCCCTTTGAGTCACCTGAACAAAGAAGAACGGTGTAGCATCACCGCATTGATAAAGGAATTTCCCGATCGATTTTATCTCCCCGGAGATAAATTAGGGAAGGCATCTGATTTCAAGCACTCCTTACATACAACTGATGAGATTCCGATTAACACGAGGCAGTATCGCTATCCTCCTGTACACCAAGAGGAAATAAAAAAGCAAATCAATGACTTATTATCCGATGGTATTATTACTCCGTCGAAATCTCCGTACAATTCACCCTTGTGGATTGTACCCAAATAACCAGATGCGCAAGGAAACAAACGTTGGCGCATGGTAATAGACTTTCGTGCGCTTAACGAGAAGACCATTTCCGATAAATATCCACTGCCTCAAATTACGGAAATATTGGATCGTCTCGGTGGAGCCAAATACTTCTCCGTTTTCGATCTCGCCAGTGGGTTTCACCAAATAGAAATGGATCCGAAAGACAGACAGAAGACAGCTTTCACTACCCCTAATGGACATTATGAATTTTCACGAATGCCGTTTGGTTTGAAAAACACACCACCTACTTTTCAACGCCTCGTGGATCAGGTATTAACTGGACTCCAGGGAACGGACGTTTTCATTTACTTGGATGATATCGTGGTTTACGCTGCGTCATTACACGAACACAACATTAAAGTCAGGAAATTATTAAACCGTTTGCGAGAACATGGTTTAACTCTTCAAACCAATAAATGCGAATTCTTACGAAAAGAAGTTGCATACCTTGGACATATTATTTCAAGACAGGGAGTAAAACCTGATCCCCGAAAATTAAAGGCTGTCAAGGATTTCCCAACGCCTACCTCACAGAAAAATATACAACAGTTTTTGGGTCTAGTAGGATACTACCGAAGATTCGTACCAGATTTCACTACAAAAGCAAAATCTTTAATTGACCTTCTAGGAAAGGGCAAAAAATTCAAATGGACTGAAGAACAGGAAAACAGTTTCAAGCAGTTACGTGAAGAACTCTGTCGAGAGCCTATTTTACAATATCCAGATTCCAGCAAACCATTCGTCATTACAACAGACGTTCCAATTTACAATTTACAGAAATAGGTGGAATTTTGCAACCCAACGTAATTCGATTTCCAAACAATATAATACGCAAAGCAAGGGCGCGGCAACTACCCGATCGCACAGCCGATCCTTACCCTTTCGTTGACGCCGATACCGATGGTTCTTCTACCGAAACTGACCTGGAAGCGCCGCCGGAACCGAAACAGAGGATTAGCATTTCTTCAAACACCCTTACCGCAAAGGAAGATCATTATGTACATTTCATATCAGCTGATGGAAGGATCGTGAAGGATAGATAGTGAAGGACCCTTGCCCATCATCGGCCATAAGAAGAATGGCAATGCCGCTCAGAAGGCGACCAGAAGAAAGGCCGATAGAGGCCCGAATCCGGCAAAGGATAAGGGAGGGATCGGCCCGATGGCCAAATCAGACCCACCGGCAACGGACACCGGTACGCCTGCCACCAAGGAGGCAAAGCAGCAGCCAGACACAAGCTGTCCCGACCGTTCGAGGCCAACCCCGAATCCGTTCGGACCAAATCATACGGCCGCCAACACGGCCACCCACGGAAAGCCCGCAGGCCGACACCAGCGGCTATATCTATTTTGGCCACACCTCCACAGAGGAGGCAACAAGGACGGCCAAGAGAGAGAGAGAGAGAGATCGTTGCGAGTGGTGGCGACAAGAAGCCGGGCAGCTTGGAAGACGAGCTACGGGCAGTCCAGGAGATGCTCCGGGCCATGGAAACACCACTACCGGTGTCGCCAATGTCAGCATCCTCACCCGAGGAGACACAACCGGGGGAGACACCAACCGAATCAAAAACAGCAACGATCGCTGCAGAAACAATAGCAGTCCCGACGATGGCAGGGACCCCAGTAGCGCCGACAACAGCAGGGACACCAGCAGCGCCGACAACAGCAGACGCCGCCCCAAACTCCCAACACCCACAGCCCCTTCTACTTAAGTCCCCTCTACTTTAATTACACTGTCCAACACCAAATTTGATTTCAATATACTGTTGGGTCCTTCTTATAGAGTTTTTTGCGCTGATACCGAATCTGGTTTTAATTTTTTTCCTATACGTCCAGTTTTTGAGAAAATGGAGTTTTAAAAAAAGACATATTTTTCAACTTTAAACAAATATTGCGATGTTATTATAAAAGATATTGAATTGTTGTTTACAGCAAAAGATTCTGTAGACTTTCCCGAATACAGTGATATCCAATATTAATACATTATGATTGTTTAAACATGTTTAAAGAATGATTAAAGACGGAGATGCACCACTTTTGCACCAATTTTTGCGGATATTTTCGAATTTATCTCAAAAAATAAGGGTCCAGCGAAAAATTGAACTATACCACGCGAAAGAGCAGACTTTTATCTTGAGAAACCCCCCTGTGAAGTTTGCATGGTCCACGTTTTTACCGAACCAGAAAGCAAAATATCTTCGCCCGACATGCGTTGACGCCAGTGGTGCTCTTCCACTAGCGGGGTCGTTCGTCGGGATACGGCGCGGCGCGCTGCGGTGAAACGGCGCGTGGCTATAAGCGCGCAATTATGTCAGCTTACTTAAATGTAATATTTTATTAAATGTGTTATACTATTGTTATTTATTATTTATTAGTATATTTATTCTGTATAAATTATTTTCTGTATTTTTTAATGTTAGTCTCTCGTTTATAGTATATTTAATACAAAAAATACCTTTTGTAACAAAAAAATAATTTATTCACACACTACACTATTACACTATTTACAATGCTAATATATATATATGTACACTATTCAGATATAATTCACTATATCGATTTAATATGGAGCAAACTATTTTAATTATATATTTAAGTCAATAAAAATAGTCCCGTTTATATTGTGTTTGGACTTATTTTACTCGGAAGAATCTCGAGTGTTCATTGGCACTATAATTACAATACATAGATAAGACGACAATTACTGAAAATAAAATTTTTCAGTCACCGCATTGCAGACTTTCCTTACATTGTATGTATTCCGTTGTCCGTAGACCGTCATTTATTTCAAAATATGTATCGTGTTGGTTCTTAAGAAAACTGATGCCAGAGTTCAGTTTCGGCTTTGTGTTTGTTGAAATCAGTCGTGTCAAGCATTTCAAATCTGCATTGCTACGTATAAAACTTCATAAAAAACATTTATAGTTATTTATAGTATTTTAGTTGTTCTGTATATAATATATGTATTTTAGTAGCGTATTATATCTGAATAGTGTACACATATATATTAGCATTGTAAATAGTGTAATAGTGTAGTGTGTGAATAAATTATTTTTTTGTTACAAAAGGTACTTTTTGTATTAAATATACTATAAACGAGAGACTAACATTAAAAAATACAGAAAATAATTTATACAGAATAAATATACTAATAAATAATAAATAACAATAGTATAACACATTTAATAAAATATTACATTTAAGTAAGCTGACATAATTGCGCGCTTATAGCCACGCGCCGTTTCACCGCAGCGCGCCGCGCCGTATCCCGACGAACGACCGCGCTAGTGGAAGAGCACCACTGGCGTCAACGCATGTCGGGCGAAGATATTTTGCTTTCTGGTTCGGTAAAAACGTCGACCATGCAAACTTCACAGGGGGGTTTCTCAAGATAAAAGTCTGCTCTTTCGCGTGGTATAGTTCAATTTTTCGCTTGACCCTTATTTTTTGAGATAAATTCGAAAATATCCGCAAAAATTGGTGCAAAAGTGGTGCATCTCCGTCTTTAATCATTCTTTAAACATGTTTAAACAATCATAATGTATTAATATTGGATATCATTGTATTCGGGAAAGTCTACAGAATCGTTTGCTGTAAACAAGAATTCAATACCTTTTATAATAACATCACAATATTTGTTTAAAGTTGAAAAATATGTTTTTTTTTCAAAGCCATGATTTTCAAAAACTGGACGTATAGGAAAAAAATTAAAACCAGATTCGGAATCAGCGCAAAAGACTCTATAGGAAGGACCCAACAGTATATTGAAATCACAAAAAAAGTTGAAATTTGTTGGACAGTGTTATTAGTAAAATATCCCAATTTTTAAATTTATATAGAATTTACTTTTAATTAAATCCCCGCTACTTTAATTATTAATAAAATACTCCAATTTTTAAATTTATATAGAATTTACTTTTAATTAAATCCTCTACTTTAGTGTGTGTTATTAACAAAATATTTTTAATTTATATGAAATATTTACTTTTAATTAAATACTTTACTTTAATTATTAATAAAATATTCTAATTTTTAAGTTTATATATTTACTTTTAATTAAATCCTCCCTACTTTAATTATTAGTATAATAACTTTATTTGATCCCATTGGGGTTACAAATTTACATACTGCTTCCTTTATAACAACGCTCATACAAACTTAATACTTAATTACTAATTACTTAAACCTAACTTATCAACTAATATTAACCTAAATTACTCTAGAGAGAGAGAGAGACACGCTTACATTGAGCTAGCATATCTGCTAACTCACCCCTTTTCCCCCAGAACCTCGTTCCCGTAGCCCTTCTCAACCCCCCTTCCCTAGCCGTGGACTCCCTTTCCCGGTTGCTCACTTCCACTCCCACTCTTCTCATTCATTCCCATTCTCCAATCATCTATCATCCTCATCCATTCCTCCCCTCCTCCTTCATCTTCCAACATTTCCCACATACTCTCCTGCCATCCTTTACTGACATCCATCCTCATACATACTTCCCACACATGCTCCCACGTTTCGTTTTCCCATCCACACACTCTACATTTTCTCCTGTCTTCATCCATCCAATATGTCTCACCCATCATCTCATTCCCTAGCCTGTACCTTGCCACCCTCTGCCACCTACTCTCACCCCACCCTTTCTTTAAATACCCCGGCAGCCCCTCCCCCTTTACCCTCCCATACCACTTGTTCGACTTCGAGTTTTCTATTTTCTCCCACCTATCCTTTCTTTGCCTTTTCCCCTCTCTTTTTATTATCTCTCCAATAACTGACTCATTCCTCCCCTCTACTATTTCATTCCATTCCTCCAACGACCACCCTTGCCCCCTTATAAATTCCTCTCTCTCCCTTTCCCACCCATTCCTTATCCCTCCCCTCCCATCCCTTCTCCTTATCTCTTCCCAACATAACCGTGCTAACTCCCCCCCTTTACCCTCCCCTAACTTCTTCTCATACCCCCATGCCCTTAACCCAGCCCTCCCCCTCAACAATTCCCTTTGTAACTCTTCCCTAACCATATATCCTGGCGTAAACCTACCTACCCCTAAAACCCATTTCAAATACCTTTCCTGTAGCTTCTCTATTCCCTCTCTCTTTCCAACCCCATATTTCTACTCCGTAGCTAACTACCGACCATACCAGTTTGTCAAACAGCCACACTCTTCTACCCCAATCTTTACCAAACTTCCTCTTCCCTATCCCCCAGACCTGTCCCATAACCGCCGCCCCCTTTCTTAGTCTATCCTGTACATGCGCCTTCTGCCCCCCATCCCTCGTGATCGTGTACCCTAAATAATTGTACTCCCCTACTTCCTCAATTACCTTCCCTTTCCACCTCCATGAAACCTTCTTCCATCTCCCCCCTCCCACCCTACACCTCATCACCTTTGACTTGTCCGCGTTAAGCTGTAGCTTTTTCCCCTCTAGGTACCTTTCTAATACCCCCATCATTCCCCTCATCCCGTCCTCCTCCTCTGCTAACATGGCTATATCGTCTGCATATGATAGCGTACGAATCTTTCTTCCCCCCACTTTGACCCCTCCCCAACCTCCCCTCTCAAGCTCCTCATCTATATCCGCCAGCATTAATGTGAATAACAAGGGGCTTAGTGGGCAGCCCTGCCTAACCCCTCTTTCTGTCCAGAAACATTCCCCTTCTTCTTCCCCCACTCTTATTAACTTCCCGATTTTATAGGGAAGTTATTGTAATGACCCCGAAAATCGAAAATCGATTTTTTAGCAGATCTTTACGTTGCATGGTCATTGCAGTCATTTTAGACTATTTTCAGCAAAATGTTCGTATGTGTGTGTGTGTGTGTGTGTGTGTGTGTGTGTATGTGTGTGTGTGTGCGTATGGCCGTTTCTATGTAATCAAATTTTTCGTTAACGTTTTCAGAAAAAGTAACAACGCGATCAGGATGATGAATGATGCAATCGATGTGCCCCGCTGTAACTTAGAGCTGATTAGATTTTGGTCCATTTTGGTCAAGTAGTTTTTTAGTTTTTTTAGTTTTTTCGAAAGAAGTTCATTCAACAATGCAATTTATACGAGAGAACGGAAAGTTTCCACCGAAGAAACAAACGTAATTACACAAAAAAAATTTTTTTCGATTTTTTAAAAATTAAAAAAAAAAAATTTTTTTAAATTTTTTTTTGTACCTTACGATGATGTTTCAGCTTACAATAATCGAAAATTATCCCAATGCAAGAGTGAGTTAATCATCTCTACTCCCGAGAATACTTTTTCAAAGAATATCGATGAAAGTACAAAAAAAAATTTATATTACAATCTTTAAAAAAACAATCAGTTCAAAACGAATTATTAACTGAGATTAAATTGAAAATTAATATAAACTATATGATAATTATTAATAACATTGATGTTGAAAACGGATTGGTTAATGGAGCACACACACATGCGGAATATTAAAATTTATTACTTTTCAAGAAAATACTAAAATTTCGTCTATACTGTGGTTAGATTTTCAATTGGCCAGAGTAGGAGTGAAAGTAAGAACTCGTTATCGTGATTATATGAAAAATGCAAATATTCATCAAAATTTAACACCAATACTAAAAATCTCGAATCATTTAAATATGTCGACTGGGGAAAAATATCAAATCACACGTAGTCAATTTCCAGTGGTTCCTGCTGAAGCGATTATGATTCATAAAAGTCAGGGACAAACATACGAGAAAGTATGTTTGGATTTTAAAAAATCAGAAAGGCGAAATTTACAAATGTTGTATGTAGCACTGAGCAGAGTTTCAAAATTGAGCGCGGTTTATATATTTTGGGAAAATTTAAATTAACAGTATCGAAGAAACCCAAGATCAATACTGCAAACCCGGATAATGAGGAGTTGTATCGTTTGCGAAAAACTAATTAAGACAATTTATTTTGCAACATTAGTATGCTATAACAAGGAACCAAGCGAGCAACGAGCATACGATGTTGGTTTAATGCGACGCCATATAGCAAACATTTTGATAAGTAGAAAACTATTGAATTTCCCTGAAAACGTATAATCTTCTTAAAACGTACACTTAATAATGATAATAACATACTGCAACTAACGAATCGGGAAGTTCTTTGTGTGGCTCGTGGAGAGTCACACACCAAATTAAATAAAAAACATTAATAGGTACTACTAGCCACGTGTACCACTAACCCTTTCGCAAGAGCAGTCCTATCCCCAAGCTCGCAAAGCGAGCGAGCAAAAACAACCCTACTCGCGAGCGAGCGAAGCGAGCGAGCAACAATAACCCTCTAGTTTTACTTTTTGTTTCTCTGAGAACCTCCTCACATCTTTCCACTAGCCCTTCCCTCACTCCCCTTTTCCTCATCGCTTCTAATAATACTTCCCTGTCTACCGAGTCAAACGCCGCCTTCAGATCTACAAACATAATTACTATCCTCCTTTCTTTCCTCCTCACCTGCCTGTTTATAAGATAGTTTAACACATAGATGTTATCTATACACCCTAGGCCTTTTCTAAATCCTGTTTGGCTTGCCGGCAACAGCCCCTTTCTCTCCACTTCCTCCCTCACCCTCTCCGCTAATACTGCCGCGTAAATCTTATATGCTGTCTGCGTCAATGTTACTCCTCTATAGTTCCCCACCTTTCTACTATCCCCTTTTTTTGAGATTGGTACCACCACCCCCTCCGCCCAATCCTCCGGCCAACCCCCTCCCCTCCACACCCTATTGCAGATACTCCATAGCTCCTCCTTGCACTTCGGATCCCCCATGCTTCCATATCTCATTTGGAATCCCGTCTCCACCCGCCGCTTTCCCATCCTTCAGCCCTTTTACCACCTTTATGATTTCCCCTATTTCTAAATCTTTCTCTCCATCCCCCTCTCTTCTACTTTTTCCTAACTTTCCCACCCTCCCTTCTACCCCTCCCAGCAAATCCCTAAAATATTGTTCCCACTCTTCCATCCTTATTCTTTCGTCTATCCTCGATCTTCTTTTTCTTTCCCTATTTACAACCTTCCACACCTGACTCTACGTTTTTATCCCCTCTACTTCTTTTTCCCATTTTTCCCTCTCTTTTTTCTTCCTCTCCTCGCACAATTTCTGGTATTCCCTTTTCTTCTCCCTAAAGGCTAATCCATCTCCTCCTTCCTTTCTCCACTTTCTTAACTCCTCCCTCGCTAACTTTTTTCCTACTCTACATTCCTCATCCCACCATCCTTTTCTCTTTATTTTTTCATTTTTCCCCATTTCCCCTATAACTTCCATTATTTTCCCTTTCAGCCCTTCCCAGTCTTCCTGCGACCCATCCCCTCCACTTGCTCTAGCTGCAAATTTTTCCCTAAATTCCTCCCCTGCTTCTTCCGACCACCTCCCCACCATTCTTCTTTTCCCTCCTCCCTTCCTCCCTTTTTTCCCTCCCATCTCCCCCTTTACCCATACTATTACGGGCATATGATCTGAGTATATCTTATCCCCAATCTCTACCTTTCCCACACCTTCCCTTGTATCCTCATTCCCCAGCATGTAATCAATCACCGAGTTCCCTCTCGCCCCTACGTACGTCCACTCCCCTTCCTCATCCCCCTTTATATTCCCGTTCATAATTCCCCACTCCCTTTCTCCTATGTAGTTACACAGTCTCCTCCCATCCCCATTAACTATTAGGTCCTTAGAACTTCTTAACCGTCTCCCCCCTCCTTCTTCTAAGATCTCTCCCCCTTCCCTGCCCGTTCTTGCATTAAAATCCCCCCCTACAATCACCCTTACCCCTTTTTCTCTAGCCTCTACCCATTCCCCCATCTCATCTAGCTTCTTGTCTAAATCCCCATTTACATATACCCCCACCACCCTCCACCAACACCCCTCTAACTTCACCTTCACCGACATAATCCCCTCACTTCCTTTTTTGTCCCCCCCTTCTATTTCTAATTCCTTCCTCACACCTAAAACCATACCCCCTTTTGCCCTTCCCTTCTTTTCCTCCCTTTTTGCCCATTGAGCCTCCCACACATACCCTTTTGGGAGCCTATCCCTGATTTTATCCCACCCCTTCTCTTCCAGCCACGTCTCCATCAAAAATACTACATCCCAATCTTCAATCCCTTTCCAAAAATCCTTATTTTTATTTAACAGCCCTGCCACATTCCAGAAACTAATCTTATACCCTTCCCTCTTCCTCTTATCCCCACCCTCCCCTGATTCCTTCCCTATTCGTTTCCCTGCCCCTCTATCAATTTTTCCTCAATCTCATCCCACCTTTTCACCTTCCCATTTACCCATAACTTCATGTATCCTATCTGAACATTTTTTCCCTCCCTCCTTTCTTTCTCAGCTGCCCTTTCAATTTTCCACCTTGCCCTCCTCTCCTCTTCTGTTAAATCGTCCTCTACCCTTTCCTCTTGCCCCCTAAGCTTTTTCTTCCCCTCCATTACCCTTCTTTCAGTTTCCCTACTTGACAACTTCACCAGAACCATTCCCCTCCCGTCTTTACCTACTTTCCCTATCTTCCTAATTTCATTAATCCCCTCTTCTTTCAACTCCATCTTTTCCCACAGTCTTCTAACCTCTACTTTTATATCACTACCCTCCACCTTTATCCTCCTTATTACTATATTATTCTTCTTCTCCTCTCTATCCCTCTTGTCCTGCTTAATTTCTAATAACCTTAATCTTTTCCTATTCTCATCTATATTTATTTCTCCCCTTGCCCCATACTCCCCCGTCTCTTTTCCCCCCCTTTCCTTTTCCCCTATCCATTCCTCCACTTTTCCCAATTTTCCCTCTATACAATCTATTCTCATATCTGCTTTTTCCCTCCTACCCCCTTCCCCCTCCTCCCTCACTAGCTCCTCTATTCTCCCCTCTACCTTTACTACCCTTCCCTCTAAGCTTTCTAACCAATTCCTCATCCTTTCCCTATTTAGTTCTTCCTCCCTCCTCTCTTCCCTCCATTTTTCCCTTTCCCTCCTCCATTCATCTATTAACAGTTTCCCTTCCTCCCTTTCCCCCCTCATCTCATCCCTCATCCTCCTCACTTCCCCCATTAACCCTCTAAACATTTCTTCCATTTCTTTATAATTCCCTCCCTCACCCCTGTTATCTTTTTGCGGAAACCTCCTCGTATTATCGCTTTTTTTAAAAATTGCGTTAACATCCTCCCCCCCTTCCTCTACGTTCTCAAACCCCCTTTTCCTCCCCACGGAGTCCACACTTTCAGAGCTGAACCACCGCTCTATATTACCATCCCTCATAATCATCCCCAATCTACCCTTCGCTTCCTCCCTCTCTATCCCTTTTTCTACCCCCCTTCTCTCGCCCATTTTCCTACACTTTTAACTTTGTCCCTCTTACTTCTGTTCAAAAGTTCCCGCTTCTTACTCTACCTGTCTCCTATTTTACTTTTCTCTCTCCAGATCGCGCCACCTTGCTCCTACTCTCTTTTCCCGCGCCCACCTGTATATCTCCGCGCAAACCTAACCTACTCTCTCCGTACACATATCCCTTTCCTATTGCTTTTTCTCTCACTCCCACACCCTTGTCCCTTTCTCTCCCACCTATCCCTAGTCCTCCTAACCCCTCTCAGCAGTTTTCAGCACTCGCACTTCTTTCCACTCCACTCTAACACACCAAAATCACGCACAGCTAGTTACCTACCACAATCTCTCACACAACCGGAAACGGAAGTCCACTTTAATTACACTGTCCAACACCAAATTTGATTTCAATATACTGTTGGGTCCTTCTTATAGAGTTTTTTGCGCTGATACCGAATCTGGTTTTAATTTTTTTCCTATACGTCCAGTTTTTGAGAAAATGGAGTTTTAAAAAAAGACATATTTTTCAACTTTAAACAAATATTGCGATGTTATTATAAAAGATATTGAATTGTTGTTTACAGCAAAAGATTCTGTAGACTTTCCCGAATACAGTGATATCCAATATTAATACATTATGATTGTTTAAACATGTTTAAAGAATGATTAAAGACGGAGATGCACCACTTTTGCACCAATTTTTGCGGATATTTTCGAATTTATCTCAAAAAATAAGGGTCCAGCGAAAAATTGAACTATACCACGCGAAAGAGCAGACTTTTATCTTGAGAAACCCCCCTGTGAAGTTTGCATGGTCCACGTTTTTACCGAACCAGAAAGCAAAATATCTTCGCCCGACATGCGTTGACGCCAGTGGTGCTCTTCCACTAGCGGGGTCGTTCGTCGGGATACGGCGCGGCGCGCTGCGGTGAAACGGCGCGTGGCTATAAGCGCGCAATTATGTCAGCTTACTTAAATGTAATATTTTATTAAATGTGTTATACTATTGTTATTTATTATTTATTAGTATATTTATTCTGTATAAATTATTTTCTGTATTTTTTAATGTTAGTCTCTCGTTTATAGTATATTTAATACAAAAAATACCTTTTGTAACAAAAAAATAATTTATTCACACACTACACTATTACACTATTTACAATGCTAATATATATATATGTACACTATTCAGATATAATTCACTATATCGATTTAATATGGAGCAAACTATTTTAATTATATATTTAAGTCAATAAAAATAGTCCCGTTTATATTGTGTTTGGACTTATTTTACTCGGAAGAATCTCGAGTGTTCATTGGCACTATAATTACAATACATAGATAAGACGACAATTACTGAAAATAAAATTTTTCAGTCACCGCATTGCAGACTTTCCTTACATTGTATGTATTCCGTTGTCCGTAGACCGTCATTTATTTCAAAATATGTATCGTGTTGGTTCTTAAGAAAACTGATGCCAGAGTTCAGTTTCGGCTTTGTGTTTGTTGAAATCAGTCGTGTCAAGCATTTCAAATCTGCATTGCTACGTATAAAACTTCATAAAAAACATTTATAGTTATTTATAGTATTTTAGTTGTTCTGTATATAATATATGTATTTTAGTAGCGTATTATATCTGAATAGTGTACACATATATATTAGCATTGTAAATAGTGTAATAGTGTAGTGTGTGAATAAATTATTTTTTTGTTACAAAAGGTACTTTTTGTATTAAATATACTATAAACGAGAGACTAACATTAAAAAATACAGAAAATAATTTATACAGAATAAATATACTAATAAATAATAAATAACAATAGTATAACACATTTAATAAAATATTACGTTTAAGTAAGCTGACATAATTGCGCGCTTATAGCCACGCGCCGTTTCACCGCAGCGCGCCGCGCCGTATCCCGACGAACGACCGCGCTAGTGGAAGAGCACCACTGGCGTCAACGCATGTCGGGCGAAGATATTTTGCTTTCTGGTTCGGTAAAAACGTCGACCATGCAAACTTCACAGGGGGGTTTCTCAAGATAAAAGTCTGCTCTTTCGCGTGGTATAGTTCAATTTTTCGCTTGACCCTTATTTTTTGAGATAAATTCGAAAATATCCGCAAAAATTGGTGCAAAAGTGGTGCATCTCCGTCTTTAATCATTCTTTAAACATGTTTAAACAATCATAATGTATTAATATTGGATATCATTGTATTCGGGAAAGTCTACAGAATCGTTTGCTGTAAACAAGAATTCAATACCTTTTATAATAACATCACAATATTTGTTTAAAGTTGAAAAATATGTTTTTTTTTCAAAGCCATGATTTTCAAAAACTGGACGTATAGGAAAAAAATTAAAACCAGATTCGGAATCAGCGCAAAAGACTCTATAGGAAGGACCCAACAGTATATTGAAATCACAAAAAAAGTTGAAATTTGTTGGACAGTGTTATTAGTAAAATATCCCAATTCTTAAATTTATATAGAATTTACTTTTAATTAAATCCTCTACTTTAATTATTAATAAAATATTCTAAATTTATATGAAATTTACTTTTAATTAAATCCCCTCTATTTTAATTATTAGTAAAATATCCCAATTTTTAAATTTATATAGAATTTACTTTTAATTAAATCCTCTGCTTTAATTATTAATAAAATATTCTAAATTTATATGAAATTTACTTTTAATTAGCCCCTCTTTACTTTAATAATTAGTAAAATATAATAATTTTTAAATTTATATAGAATATACTTTTAATTAAATCCTCCCTGCTTTAGTTATTAATAAAATATTCTAATTTTTAAATTTATATGAAAGTTACTTTTAATTAAGTCCCCTCTACTTTAATTATTAGTAAAATATCCCAATTTTTAAATTTATATAGAATTTACTTTTAATTAAATCCTCTACTTTAATTATTAATAAAATATTCTAAATTTATATGAAATTTACTTTTAATTAAATCCCCTCTAATTTAATATTATTAATAAAATATTTTAAATTTATATGAAATTTACTTTTAATTAAATCCTCTCTCTTTACTTTAATATTATATATTATAAATAAAATATTTAAAATTTATATGAAATTTACTTTTAATTAAATCCTCTCTCTTTACTTTAATATTATATATTATAAATAAAATATTTTAAATTTATATGAAATTTACTTTTAATTAGATCCTCTTTACACTTTAATTATTAATAAAATATTCTAAATTTATATGAAAATTACTTTTAATTATGGGGCGCCAGGAGGCACTGAGAGAGTAAGGACGTGTGTCAGAGTGTTAAGCGATTTTTTGGAGTTTTAAGTGGGAAAACTAACGGAGAAAAATCAGAGAGCAAAGGTAGAGGAGGCGGAAGCATCAAGGGAAGGATCCAGATGTAAGAGAAAGTAAGGAGAAACAACGTTTAGGCAGAAATAGGAGGAAAAACCTCTCCATAACACGTGGCAAGTAAGAAACAGTCGGTATAGTGACGTGTGACAAGCAATTAAGCAGCGAGATAATAGGTGGAGCTAGGTGAGAGGATCTAGAGGAGTAGAAATATTGACTGATAAGGCAACGATCGGTCGATAAGGTGGGTAGCCGGAAAAGATATAGGATAACTAAAAATAACACCTGCTAATGAGCTCCACAGATAAAAACAACAACGATAAACAAAGAAAGAAAGGAAGACCAACGTTGGCGGTACAGCTAGGACGTCAAAGAGCTGGGAGCGCAGGAAGTATAGAGGAATCTTTCAAAAGAAAAAGAGAGGGGGATAGAGAGAGAGAAAAGGCAGAAAAGGAAAAATTAGAAAACTTCCAAAAACAAAGAAAGGTAGGAAGATCACCACCTAAGAAAGAAAAAGAGAGGGAGGAACCAAAGAGATACGTGTACCGCGGCAGAAGACAAAGACAAAAATATGGAAAAAATAACTGAAATAATAAAATCAATAAAGAAAGACACAATGGATATAAAACAAGAGAACAGTGAGATAAAACAAGAATTGAAAAACCTAAAAGAAGATTGGATCCGTAGACAAGCAGAATGGGAAAAAGAAAAAAGAGAAATAGAAGAAAGAATAAAGGGCTTGGAATCGAAGGAAAAAGAACATCAAGATCTGCTGGAAAGAATAAAAAGAATAGAAAAAGGTGAAGAGGAGAGAGAAAGAAGAGCGAGAAAAAACAACATAATAATTAAAGGGGAAGACCTGAAAATAGAGGCAACCCCAAAGCAAACAGCGGAGAAATTAATAAAGGACGAATTACAAGAGGAGGTAGAAATAGAAGATGCATTTTGGATAAAGAAGAACCAAGGAGAAAACATACTGTTAGCGAAAGTAAAGAACTGGCAACAGAAAAAGATGATAATGCTGAAAAAAAATAAACTGAAAGGTAAAAAAATCTATATAGAGAACGATCTAACTAAAAGGGAGAGAGAAATTCAGAGAGAAATCTACGAAATTGCAAGAACAGAAAAAAATGAAATGTCACCAGTGGCGCTCACCACCAGAACGGTCGTTCGCCGCTCCGTATCCCGTCGCTGCGCCGTATCCCGTCCCGAGCGCCACTGGCGGAAACTCATGTCGCGCGCGAAGATATTTTGCTTTCTGGTTCGAAGAAAACGTCGACCATGCAAACTTCACAGAGGGGTTTCTCAAGATAAAAGTCTGCTCTTTCGCGTGGTATAGTTCGATTTTTCGCTGGACCCTTATTTTTTAAGATAAATTCGAAAATATCCGCAAAAATTGGTGCAAAAGTGGTGCATCTCCGTCTTTAATCATTGTTTAAACATGTTTAAACAATCATAATGTATTAATATTGGATATCACTGTATTCGGGAAAGTCTACAGAATCTTTTGCTGTAAAGAACAATTCAATATCTTTTATAATAACATCGCAATATTTGTTTAAATTTGAAAAATATGTGTTTTTTTTAAACTCCATTTTCTCAAAAACTGGACGTATAGGAAAAAAATTAGAACCAGATTCGGAATCAGCGCGGAAAACTCTACAAGAATCGCATAGTGGGAATCGAAATACTTTTTGGCTGTTGGACAGTGTAATTAAAGTAGCGGGTTTAATTAAAAGTAAATTTCATATAAATTTAAAATATTTTATTAATAACACTAAAGTAGAGGATTTAATTAAAAGTAAATTCTATATAAATTTAAAAATTGGAGTATTTTATTAATAATTAAAGTAGAGTGGATTTAATTAAAAGTAGTAGTTAATAGATTTATTTTGTATGCCTTTCGGCCTTAAAATGGGGGGTACATGTGTGTTTGTGTCAGTGTATGTTTATTTAAATATTTTCTATATTATTCTTCCTTTTTTCTAGAACTCTCCTCATCCACTCTGTGCCCTCTTTGTCTCCTTTCAGAATTCCTCGCACTCCAATGTTTACTCTTTTCAGCTCTTTACATTCTCTTACCATGTGGATTAGAGTCTCTGGCTTCTGTTTACATAGTCTGCAGACTCTAGCCTTCTCCTTAGTCCAGTACTTGTTGTTCTGTTCCTCATTCCCACATCTGAATCCGGCAATCATTCTTTGATCTCTGCCCTCGTATGCTTTGCATAGGTATCCAGCCATCTGAGCCTCCCTGATTTCTCTATACTGTTTGTTATATCTGTTTTCTGTTATTTTGTCATATTGCCATTGTAACTGCTCCTCTCTATCGGTTTGTATCAGAAATTCTTCGTACTTTTTACCTTCATTTCTTTCCGCTTCCATTGTTTCCATGTCTATTCCTTTGTTGAAATAATATGAGTCTCTTGTTTTTTCCCATTTTGACTTCCTCTTTTCTCGTTTCCTGTCTATCTCTTTCCAACTTTCTCTTAGAATTGCGTTGCTACTCTGACTTTTTGTTTTCTCCTCGTATCTTAATGCTCTTCTTCCTGCTTCTATTCTTATTTTCTCCGTTTTTGTTTCTTCTAGTATTAGATATGCAGGTGTGTTAAAATCTAGTCCTAAGGTCCAGCGTATATACTTGTAACGGTTCTGCTTCCGACGGAGAAGTCGTCACGGCGTCGTATCCTCTCGTGCTGGAATAACTCGTCGAGCCGGGTTCGTCTACCGGCGAGAGAATCGACTGAAGCTGAAAATGGACGAGGTGCGCGGGACGTGAAATAACGACAACGTGTATGTGTATTTTACGGGCCTCACTGCTCGTACATTCGCGTAACCTTGTGTCTCATGGACGGTCTTACGGACCCGTGATTCTAGGGACGATCCTTGCGTGATCGTTCATCGCGACGCGACGCGTATTCGTGGACCTGGTGCTTGTGCCGGCGACTGGGTGCAGACGGGAGTGGTCGGGAAACCCTGCCACGAGTCGGGAAAATCCTCGTGGCGGTTCTACGGCAAATGTAGAGGATGCTGCCCCTACATTTAATCGTCTCCGGTAGCTGTCGGAGTTCTCGGGATGCTGCCCGAGAGGTTTGCTCAGGATGCTGCCTGAGCGGCAGAGAGGGATGCTGCCCTCTCTGTTTGGCGTGTATGCTGTCACGCCGGTGGGAACTAGGTTAGGTAGGAAGGTGTTCCTGGGATGCTGCCCAGGCTGGAAAAGAGAGCCCGTGCCTCGTTTGCATCGCCTTTTATAGGCGGCGGTTGGTGGTGAGGGGAATGGTGCGGGGAGAACGGATGTGTGACGTCGAGTTTCCGTATCCGTTAAGATGGCGGAACCTCGACGTCCGTTTCCCGCCGAATATGGCCTGGAGCGCGGGGATCGTGCATCGTGACGCGTCGTACGCGGACGACGCGTTCGGTAATCCTCGGCGTCGATCAGTTGTGTTCGGCGCGTGTCTAATAGTAACAGGCCTGCACCGTACAGGTCTGTTATATACTTCTCCTGTATTTTTTCCATTTTCTCAGCCTCCATCCATCCCCATATCTCTGAAGCGTACAGTAAAATACTTTTGACTAAGCTGTTAAACATCTTCATTCGCCTCTCATAGTTGTTTCTAAACTTTCTTTGACCTATTCCCCATACTTGTGCCATAGCTATTCTTGCTTTCTTCGTTGTTTCTCTTATATGTGCTTCGCTGCTTCGGTTTTTCTGGAAATGGTATCCTAGATATTTAAACTCCTTCACTACCTCTAGTTTTTGTCCTTGGTATTCCCATTCCTCTTTTTTCTTCTTCCCCCTCCCTTTATGGAATATCATAATTTTGGTTTTATCCGTATTCAGCTGTAGTTCTTTGTCATCGAAGTATTTTGAGACTCTTTTTATCATATCTTCCTTCCGTGTTACCATTCAATATGTTCCACCCTCTCTCCTCCGTTAATTCCAATAATAGTTTGCCTTCCGAATTTATCTTTTTGTCTTTAGATTTCCTTGTCTTGTTAACTTCCCGATTTTATAGGGAAGTTATTGTAATGACCCCGAAAATCGAAAATCGATTTTTTAGCAGATCTTCACGTTTCATGGTCATTGCAGTCATTTTAGACTATTTTCAGCAAAATGTTCGTATGTGTGTGTGTGTGTGTGTGTGTGTGTCTCTCTCTCTCTCTCTCTCTCTCTCTCTCTCTCTCTGTGTGTGTGTGTGTGTGTGTGTGTGTGTGTGTGTGTGTGTGTGTGCGCGTGCGTGCGCGTATGTCTGTTTCTATGGTATCAAATTTTTCGATAACGTTTTCTGAAAAAGTAACAACGCGATCAGAATGATGAATGATGCAATCGATGTGCCCCGTCGTAACTTAGAGCTGATTAGATTTTGGTCCATATTGGTCAAGCAGTTTTTTAGATTTTTAGTTTTTTTCGAAAGGAGTTGATTCTACAATGCAATTTATACGAGAGAACGGAAAGTTTCCACAGAAGAAACAAACGTAATTACACAAAAAAAATTTTTTTTCATTTTTTTTAAATTTAAAAAAATTTTTTTAATTTAAAAAAAAATTTTTTTTGTACCTTACGCTAATGTTTCCGTTTACAATAATCGAAAATCATCCCAATGCAAGAGTGAGTTAATCATCTCTACTCCCAAGAATACATTTTCAAAGAATATCGATGAAAGTACAAAAAAAATTTATATTACAATCTTTAAAAAACCAATCATTTCAAAACGAATTATTAACTGAGATTAAATTGAAAATGAATATAAACTATATGATAATTATTAATAACATTGATGTTGAAAACGGATTGGTTAATGGAGCACACACACACATGCGGAATATTAAAATTTATTATACTTTTGAAGAAAATACTAAAATTTCGTGTATAGTGTGGTTAGATTTTCAATTGGCCAGAGTAGGAGTGAAAGTAAGAACTCGTTATCGTGATTATATGAAAAATGCAAATATTGATCAAAATTTAACACCAATAATAAAAATATCGAATCAAGTAAATATGTCGAGTGAGGAAAAATATCAAATCACACGTAGTCAATTTCCAGTGGTTCCTGCTGAAGCGATTACGATTTATAAAAGTCAGGGACAAACATACCAGAAAGTATGTTTGGATTTTAAAAAATCAGAAAGGCGAAATTTACAAATGTTGTATGTAGCACTGAGCAGAGTTTCAAAATTGAGCAGTTTATATATTTTGGGACAATTTAAATTAACAGTATCGAAGAAATCCAAGATCAATACTGCAAACCCGGATAATGAGCAGTCGTAACGTTTGCGAAAAACTAATTAAGACAATTTATTTTGCAACATTAGTGTTGTTATAATATTATAAACTGGTTATGTGGTTTATTAAACTTGTACAATAATATAAATATATGTTACATGTTGTGAACTACTTCTTGAGAGTGCTACGCCACGACTAGTTTAGTAGAGTTTCTTTACAACATGGTATTCAGAGAACAACATTTAGAGATGGCGCAATTAGTAAACCATACTTTGATTGGCTGATGTTGGTGACAATTCAGTATTTACAACACCCCTCATTGAATTTTCATCATCATGCCATGCAGTTCAGTATTTTCATTTGCTGTGCAGTAGCATTTACTTTAATTAGCTAGCCTGTATTCTCAACCTTCTAATCATTGATTTGAGTGTTTCATTTATTAATTTCTTTAAACAACTCAAATCAACTTTAACGCTTTTCTATTCTTAAGAAACTTCTGTTTATCTAAACGTTTTGTAAGTATATCTGCTAAGTTTTAATTTGAATCTACTTTTACAATATCTATTATACCTTTTTCGTAATTCTCATTGATAAAATGATATTGCACTTCAATGTGCTTCGAGTTTTTTGTATAATTGCCAAATTTGCCTATAGCTTGTGACGTGGCAGATTCCGCCTACGTCACTCCGAACCTTAGGCGAAAGACCGGGTCACCGCAAAAGCGGTATAATAACGAAACGGCTATAACGAGCGCTCTCCCTGGGACATCCGAACGCCCAAAAGAATAGAATTATCGCATTTGAATGTCGCGCCGCCGGGCGCGACAAGAGTTTTCAGAAACCACCGAAATCGGCGAGGAGCCCGATACCTGTCTCCGGCCGCCGATTGGCGGAAGGCCGCAAGAGAAGACGCTCGGAACACCAATCACAGGGCGCCGCTGGCGAGGAAGACGGCGAGGATTGGACCGAGCCCGGATCTGTCAACCCGGAGAAAACGACGAGGCTGTTAAACATAAGGACGATCAGCAGTCCACCCTCGTCGACGTCTCATCCGGAAAATGCCATGAGAGCTACACCGGAACGGCTCGGATCCATGGATGCCGACTTACCGCCTTATATCGGCCGGGCTTCGGAAAATAGAAAATACCGAAGGCCCGGGCCGACATGTCATCGAGTCGTCCCTGCGCCCCGAAACAACGTGATTGGCCCGAGCGTCGCCGAAGACGAGAGTGGGGGGAAAACTCGCTTCCGCGTTCCGAACCATCTCGAACTGAGCCACTGGGTCGAAAGACTGTTTACCGAAAAGACGTGCGAACCCTTAGACCGCGAGTTGAGAAAGTATTTTGCGACAGCCGCCATTACAACGAAATTGGTAAGTGCCGGTCAGGCTTTAGTTCGATATATGTTGTGACCAGTTCGTGTTGGTTCGGGGACGTTATTCGAGTTCGCGAAGGTTCGTACCGCGGTGTACCGTATGTTTCCCCGCGTTTACCGTTGACCAGGAGTCGCTCTCCTGAGAGGCTCGCGAGGCCACGGATCGTGTGTCGCCGAATCCTCGTGCACGAGCTATTCGGGACCCACGATATTCGCCCGGTAATTCGTTGGGTTGCCCTCGGATCGTTCTACGGGAGGATAACGCGCCGTATTCGTTTCGTATTGTTCACCGTTCGCACGTTTCGCCCAGTCTCGAATTAGGAACGCGTACGTCACCGGAGCTCGGTCGAATTCGTGCCCTCGTGGCTTGTAAATTCACGCGAAGTCCTGTGACGACCGAGCTCGACGCGATAGAAGTTATTCCGCGCGATCGGCCGAACAGCCGCCGTCACTTTCGTGTTCGCGCCAGCAGAACTATTGACTGCCGCTGGCAGCGGCCGGCGGATTGTATGACCATCTCGTTTTAATAAACGACTATATTTTGCCCGAGATCTACCGAGTAGCTTCATTTGCCGTGAGAAACGTTCTCGTCGCGGGGAAAGCCCCGTTCCATTCCTCACGTGGTTCCCTGGACCCGTTCGCGGCCGTCACCGGCCTAAACGATGTTCGCAGATTCGACGTCATTTTGAGAACCGATCGAATCGTTCGAGAATTTCGCGTGGTACGGTATCGTACCTGGCGCCCGTTCACTTCGTGTACAATTTTGTTGTTCCGTTCGAATCTGCGAAGATCTTTTGTCTCGAGAGGACCACGTGTCGCGCGACCGAGCGTGGCCCGGTCGCAAGGCCATAATTTCTCGAAGGCGGTTATCTCTCGGTTCGCCGGGAAATAAACGCCGTGACAAGCTATCGCGCCAGAATTATCCTCGTATATTTTTATAGGCTGTGTAATTTCCAAATTAAAGGAATCTTTCAAAAGGTTTCTTAAAAATAGAATTTCGGTTACAGCTTCAGATAACGCAACATATTCAGCAAACGTAGAGCACTTAGTAACAGTATTTTGTTTGCGCGCTTTCCAATATACTACATTTCCATACAATCTTATGATGTAGCCTGTTGTAGATTTCCTATCAATATTATCACCAGCATAATCCGAGTCTACCATACAGTTTAAGCTATCATTTTTTATATTATTATCAGAATAAGTTAGTTTCAAGTCTTTGGTTTTGTATAGGTATTTTAAAACTCTTAAAGCATATTTGAAATGTGTAGCATTGTAACAACTTTGAAATCTACTTAAATAATTTATGCTGTATGAAATATCTGGTCTCGTGCCTGTACTTATGTATAGTAGTTCACCTATCAAATTTCTATATTTAATTCTTTCATCGATTTCGTTTGCCTGTTCTAATTTTAAATTGCTCTCCATGGGAGTATCGTACAACTTTGCATTTTCTATATTGTATTTTACAGCCAAAGATTCAATATATTTTGATTGGCTTAATGACATTCTCTTTCTATCATCACTATAATCAATATTTATTCCTATATAAGTGTTAATTTTTCCTAAATCTTTCATGGAAAATTTTTTCATCAAGCTCGCTTTCACTTCATCAATTTTATTTTTATTTTTGCAACAAATTAGAAGATCATCAACAAACACTAGTATATATATTGGATCTTTGCTCGTATTGTTAACATATAAACAATAATCGTAATTACTTCTTACAAAATTCAACTTTTCAACACACTGATTAAAACAATCGTACCATGCTCTTGGACTTTCTCTGAGACCATATAGAGCCTTTTGTAGCTTGCAGACTTTGTTTTGACCTGATTCATAACCTTTCGGTTCATAAATATAAACTTCTGATTTTACTTTACCGTTCAGGAAAGCAGTTTCGACATCCATCTGATCAATGTATAAATTATTCGCACAACAATAGCTTAACAGGACTTTCAAAGTCTGCATTCTGCCTACAGGTGAATATACGTTTTCTAAATACTCTTTCTGTTGAAAGCCTCTGACAACTAATCTAGCTTTATACGTATTGTCGTCCTTCTTTTTGTATACCCATTTAACATCGATTACCTCTTTATCTTTAGGTTTATCAACTTTAATCCAAGTTTTATTTTTTTCAAACTTTCTATCTCTAAGTTCATAGCCTTTTGCCAACTTTTTGACTCTTTGGAATTCATCGCCTCTTCAAATGTACTCGGTACGTTGGCGTTCGCATAATTAACATAGATAAAATGAGCAACAGGATTACCAAATCTCTCTATAGGTTTAGGTTTTCTATTTGAACTTTTTCTTACTATTGGTTGCTTATTTGTATTTTGTGAATTTAGATTGTCATCAAAAACATCATCACTATCATCATCACTAGTATCATCATTACTTGAGCTTGCTTCATTATCACTACCATTACCAGTATTTGATTCATTTTCTAAATTTAAACTTGAAGTATTTTCATCATCATAATTTGAATTTTTGTTTTCTACTGACTTTTGTATGCATATAAGGTTTTTACAGTTCTCAATTACTCTTACATATCTTGCATTTATGATTCTGTTATTTACAAGTACTCTATAGCTATTTTCGTTGTAACCTACAAGTATACCTAGTTTCGCTTTATCATCCCATTTGTTTTTCCTTAGTTCTTCTGGGACCTTTACAAAAACCCGACTACCATATATTTTAATATGCTTTACACTAGGTTTTTTTCCACAGAAAATCTCGAAAGGAGTTAGATTTTCATTTGTATTAGCAATAGTTCGATTCTTTAGGTAGGAGACTGTTTTCATAATCTCTGGCCAATATTTATGATCTATTTTGGCTTCTTTAGCTAAACATCTCCCCATATCCATTGTGGATCTATTATATCGTTCGGCCACACCATTTAATTCATGAACATATGGTGGGCACGGTAAAATTTCAATACCTTTGTCTCTTGCAAAATTATAGATCTCGTTATTCGTACTCTTTTCCGTTGTCACACCTCAATTTCTTTATTCTTTTATTGAATCTATTTTCAACTAAATTGACAAATTCTTTGAAGCAATTTGCTGTTTCAGATTTACGTTTTATGCAATATATCTTAGCGCACTTACTGTAATCATCTATGAATGTTAAGAAGTATTTTTCACCGCCATAACCTGTGGTTCGGTGAGGACCGTTCAAGTCTGTGTGAATCAATTCTAAGATTTCACTTGTTTTAGACCTATCATTTTTAAATGGAACTTTTGACATTTTACTTTCAATACAATTTGCACAAGTGAATGAATCATTTTCTAATTTTTCAGGTAAACCTTCTACTAATTTAAAATTTACAAGTTTACTAAGGTATTGAAAATTTATATGGCCTAAAGCTCTGTGCCATTTTTCCTTTTCGGTAATTTTTGCTGTATTCGCATATAAATTTTTTGTGTCATTCTCTATTATAGTACTTTTCATTGTGTATAAGCCATTTACTTTATTTGCTACTGCTATTAACTTTCTATTGATATTATATATTTTCGCAGTTTCATTTCTAGCTATTATACTACTAGTTTCAGTTATTCTTGAAAAACTAAGCACATTCTTTTTAATTCCTTCTGCATAATATACGTTTGTTAATTTGACTTTAACTTTACAATAATAATTTTCAAATATTGTATCGATAGTGCCTACTTTTGTCGCTTTTGCGCATTTACCTTCTGGCAGTTTAACACTTATAGGATTTCTTAAAACTACATGTTTACTAAAATGTTTATCGCTCTTTACAATGTGGTCTGTACAGCCACTATCAAGCAACCATTCGATTTCATTCTCACTGACACTTTCTTTGTTTGTTATGGACCTTTTCACTTCGCTAACACTCACTTTCAACACTTGTGTTGCCCAAGCTTCATGATCATCCTCGCTGATTGATCCGGCTGCTTGTTGATATCCATATGAATTGCTTCGACCTCGTTGTGAAGTTCCTCGTTCTCGGCTTCGTCCTCGCGATATTCCTCGCCATGGTCCTCGCCATGATCCTCGCTGGCTCGACTGATTTCCTCTGCCTTGGTAGCGTTGAGCCCCTCTGCCTCGACGATTCTGCTGTGTTTTCCAGCAGTTCTTCTGCATATGTCCGGATTCGCCGCAATCGTAACATTCTCTCGTTCTTACATTGAACGTGCTTACGTTTGTTCTTCTCTCGCTGTCATTTTTTGACAGGTTCTTCTCCTTTATCTTGGATTTGACGTATTCAACTGTCCTTTGATCTTCTTTTACTAGATCAATGAAATCTCCTATATAACTGTAACTAGGAGTTAGAGCTTCAATCAGATGTCTTAACTTTTCTTCTTCGCTCAACTGTCCACCAGCTGATTTGAACTCATTGCAGGCTTTTTCGAAGTCCACGAAGAAATCTTCTACTGTGTTAAAGTTCTTCAATTTGACTTCTTCCAGCTTCCCTCTATTGATAATTTGAAGCGAAGTTGATTTAGTAGAGTATATACTCTCTAGCTTAGATAACATTTCGAACGTTGTACGCAGTGCTCCTCAACCTTTTTATCGCCGCGGACCGGTCAACGTTTGATAATTTTACCGCGGCCCGCTGAGGGGGGGGGGGCGACATTGATGGTTTATATTTTAGATTGTTTTGATTTAATAATTTTAATTTAATTGTATTTAAACATGCCTTGAATATAAAATACAGTTACACCAAAAAATGAATATAAAGTTATTTAACATTTTAACTCACTAGAACGCTAAATCAATGAGAACCCTGAGCTTGTTTCTTTGCAACGAGACGGTTCCATTTGGGGGTAATAGGAGACAATGATACCCGAAGTGTGTTGCGTATGTCCAGTTTATTCCGTTGTTTTGTTTTTGTTGGTGTCACTGCTGAAAACCCCGCTTCACACAGGTAGGTTGTCGGAAATGGCAATAGGGATTTAAGTGCTGTGGTGGCAATCTCAGGGTATTCCGCCATAACTTTAATCCAGAACACCGGCAGAGTTGTTGTCTCGAACGTAGATTTAAGGCCGCCGTCATTTGTAATCTCCAGCAGTTGATCTTCTTCTTGCACAGACATGCTAGATTCGCCTGATTTGTTGACAAATGGGTTGCGGATCCATTCTTTACCAGTTCGTGGGTCTTTTGTGGTTGGGAAATAGCGCTCGATCTCTTTTAAAAGCAAAGACAGGTGATCGTGTACCAACTGGGAGAATGAATGTTCAGGCTCAGTCTCGCCTAAAATCCCCGATAATGTTTGAAACATGTCCAAAATTCCTCTGTTCACGCGCCGTCCCCACAACTCCAGTTTGGCTTTAAATACAGCTACTTTGTCTGCCAACTTGAAAACAGTTGTCATTTTCCCCTGAAGGCACAGATTGAGTTCATTGAGCAGGCTGAATATGTCACACAGGTAAGCTAGTTTTGCGACCCATACCTTGTCGCTGAAATGTGCTGCCAGCGGTGACTTCTTTTCTGAGAGAAATCTTTGCAATGGCTCTCGCAATTCAAATACTCTAATTAGCGATTTTCCTCTGGATAACCATCTTATTTCTGTGTGTAAGAGAAGGCATCTGTACTCTGCGTCCATCTCCTCACAAAGCTGCTCAAACAGGCGCGAGTTAAGGGCGTGTGCTTTGATGTGGTTAATAACTTTAACGACATCAATCAATACGCTGTTAAATTCCGGTGACATTTTTCGGCTTGCCAGCATTTCCCTGTGAATGAGACAATGCGTAGATTCACTCTCAGGTGCAACCTCCTTAATCCGAGCAGTTAAACCAGACAGTCGTCCGGTCATGTCAGCAGCTCCGTCTGTGCATAAGCCGATACAAAAGGACCATTTTAGTTGTCCTGATATATAACCATCCAGTGACTTGAACAGTTCTGCTCCTGTGGTGTTGGTTGGCAAAGATAGTGCACATAACAAATCCTCATGCACATCCTCCTGATGTAGATATCGCACATAAACAAGTAGTATTGCCTTGTTGTCGATATCTGTAGATTCGTCAACCTGGAGTGCGTACCACGGTGATGTATTAATCCTCTCCAACAATTGTGACTCAATGTCTTCGGCTATTTCCTCAATGCGCCTAGTCACAGTGCTAGCCGACAAGGGCACATGTGCTATCTTTTCCATAGCAGCCTCTCCTAGAAGTTCACGGCAAATGTCTATAGTGGAGGGCAAGATCAATTCTTCACCGACAGTGAATGGCTTTTTAGCCTTAGCAATACGGTTAGCCACCAAATATGATGCTCTCAGTGCATTATCCTTTATTGATGTGGTGGCCCTCATAAATTTCTTCTGTCCTTCGTGTTTCCGTTTTTTTCTTTCAAAATACTCCAGGGGCTTGTCTTTTAATCCAGGGTGCTTGGCGTTCAAGTGGCGAAGCAGTTTTTAAGGTTTCATTGCATCATTAGAGAGCTGGTCGCCGCAAAATATGCAGAGCGGTTTTGATGTGTGGGAATCACCTGTCCCGATAAATCCATATTTCAAGTAGGACTCATGGTATTGTCTGTTCAAAGTTACATGTTTCTTTGATGTTGAAGGCTCTTCTTCTGTTTCTTCACTGGGCCTTTTCTTTTTCCCAAGGAAACTTTCTAACGACGTCTGTTTCGTACTCATTTCTGCTAATTTGTCGGTTAAATTTGAGCAAACACAATATACACGTACACCAAGCACTACTAAACATGAGAAAATACCGGTGAACAGAGAGAAGAGCGATACACACCTTCTCTTTACCAAAGCTACAACGCCACTGCCGAAGAAGATTAAATATGTTAAATTGTTAAATGTGTAGGATAGAGACGGGTATGCATGTGTGAGTGTGTGTGTGAATGTCCGTTAAACAAGTGAATGTCTGTTAAATAAATGAGCAGCACGTGTGTAAAAGGACGATCATGTCCGTTAAACAAATGTATAAAAGACGATCGGCCGAGGCTTCGTGGGCAACGCCGTACGAAGAGTACTCAGTCTTTTTCGGAACAGTCTATTGAAAGGTCGAAATAAATACTATTGTCAAATCCTCCTCGAGCATTTACTCTCTTACAAATGTACAACGTTAAAATTGTTACATTGTAATGACGCACGGGCCTTTAAACTGTGCCGGCGACGGCGACACGCTTCGGTCACCCGATCCTTATTTCATTCTGTCCTTCTCTATGTTCGGCTTTCTATTGAAGTCTCCCTTCATAAAATGGAAATAATTTAAAGTTCCTTGGCTGGCTCGGTACCATTTGATCCACGGACCAGTACCATTTGCTCCACGGACCACTACCGGTCCGCGGACCGGGGGTTGGGGACCACTGTTGTAGCGCATTCATTAATATACTCTAATTATTTATCTGACACTGCACTTATCAGTATCGCTTTTGCTTTTAAATCGCTTTTCTTCCAGGCTGCATCATTCTCATCTGCATTCCTTGTTCTCTTTGTTTGTACGTCGCACTCTTTATATTCTAACAGAGTTAGCAATCTAAACTTCCAACCTTTGAAGTTTGCTCCATCGAATACTGGAATACTAATATCGTCAATTTTAGCTTGCCTAGCCATGTTTTCTAACTCTTTGTTCTTTATATTGCACTCAATATCACTTTTCAAAAGTAACACCTTTTTGGTTACTTTTAAGAAACTTCTTCGTAGATAATTTCTAATTTCTTTGCTCAACACGAAATTTTCGCCTTTTAAGAGATCACTTAATTTTATGTCTGATTCCGCTTCAGCTACTAGATTTTTAAAGGTTGTTTCCAATCCGGATAACATGTGTCTAGCCTCATGTGGCTAACCTCAAAAACGCCATGTGGTCGGCCGTTACAAACTTGCCGCGTGTTGTAACTTTGAATCCTTGTGCATCGATTACACTGTCCAACACCAAATTTGATTTCAATATACTGTTGGGTCCTTCTTATAGAGTTTTTTGCGCTGATACCGAATCTGGTTTTAATTTTTTTCCTATACGTCCAGTTTTTGAGAAAATGGAGTTTTAAAAAAAGACATATTTTTCAACTTTAAACAAATATTGCGATGTTATTATAAAAGATATTGAATTGTTGTTTACAGCAAAAGATTCTGTAGACTTTCCCGAATACAGTGATATCCAATATTAATACATTATGATTGTTTAAACATGTTTAAAGAATGATTAAAGACGGAGATGCACCACTTTTGCACCAATTTTTGCGGATATTTTCGAATTTATCTCAAAAAATAAGGGTCCAGCGAAAAATTGAACTATACCACGCGAAAGAGCAGACTTTTATCTTGAGAAACCCCCCTGTGAAGTTTGCATGGTCCACGTTTTTACCGAACCAGAAAGCAAAATATCTTCGCCCGACATGCGTTGACGCCAGTGGTGCTCTTCCACTAGCGGGGTCGTTCGTCGGGATACGGCGCGGCGCGCTGCGGTGAAACGGCACGTGGCTATAAGCGCGCAATTATGTCAGCTTACTTAAATGTAATATTTTATTAAATGTGTTATACTATTGTTATTTATTATTTATTAGTATATTTATTCTGTATAAATTATTTTCTGTATTTTTTAATGTTAGTCTCTCGTTTATAGTATATTTAATACAAAAAATACCTTTTGTAACAAAAAAATAATTTATTCACACACTACACTATTACACTATTTACAATGCTAATATATATATATGTACACTATTCAGATATAATTCACTATATCGATTTAATATGGAGCAAACTATTTTAATTATATATTTAAGTCAATAAAAATAGTCCCGTTTATATTGTGTTTGGACTTATTTTACTCGGAAGAATCTCGAGTGTTCATTGGCACTATAATTACAATACATAGATAAGACGACAATTACTGAAAATAAAATTTTTCAGTCACCGCATTGCAGACTTTCCTTACATTGTATGTATTCCGTTGTCCGTAGACCGTCATTTATTTCAAAATATGTATCGTGTTGGTTCTTAAGAAAACTGATGCCAGAGTTCAGTTTCGGCTTTGTGTTTGTTGAAATCAGTCGTGTCAAGCATTTCAAATCTGCATTGCTACGTATAAAACTTCATAAAAAACATTTATAGTTATTTATAGTATTTTAGTTGTTCTGTATATAATATATGTATTTTAGTAGCGTATTATATCTGAATAGTGTACACATATATATTAGCATTGTAAATAGTGTAATAGTGTAGTGTGTGAATAAATTATTTTTTTGTTACAAAAGGTACTTTTTGTATTAAATATACTATAAACGAGAGACTAACATTAAAAAATACAGAAAATAATTTATACAGAATAAATATACTAATAAATAATAAATAACAATAGTATAACACATTTAATAAAATATTACATTTAAGTAAGCTGACATAATTGCGCGCTTATAGCCACGCGCCGTTTCACCGCAGCGCGCCGCGCCGTATCCCGACGAACGACCGCGCTAGTGGAAGAGCACCACTGGCGTCAACGCATGTCGGGCGAAGATATTTTGCTTTCTGGTTCGGTAAAAACGTCGACCATGCAAACTTCACAGGGGGGTTTCTCAAGATAAAAGTCTGCTCTTTCGCGTGGTATAGTTCAATTTTTCGCTTGACCCTTATTTTTTGAGATAAATTCGAAAATATCCGCAAAAATTGGTGCAAAAGTGGTGCATCTCCGTCTTTAATCATTGTTTAAACATGTTTAAACAATCATAATGTATTAATATTGGATATCACTGTATTCGGGAAAGTCTACAGAATCGTTTGCTGTAAACAAGAATTCAATACCTTTTATAATAACATCACAATATTTGTTTAAAGTTGAAAAATATGTTTTTTTTTCAAAGCCATGATTTTCAAAAACTGGACGTATAGGAAAAAAATTAAAACCAGATTCGGAATCAGCGCAAAAGACTCTATAAGAAGGACCCAACAGTATATTGAAATCACAAAAAAAGTTGAAATTTGTTGGACAGTGTTATTTGCACTGATTTTGTTTTTACACTTTATTGATTTTTAGCATTGTTAACAAATGTAGTATTATTTTTCACTTATATTTTTTGGCGTTTTACCTTTATTTATTTAATAGCACTCAATTTAATATGCTCGCTATTCTTAGTAAGAAAAATTGGAACAGCAACCAATTTTCCGTTTTCCCATTCAACACATAGCCAATTCAATTCAACTCAACTTGAAATATTAACCACGCTCTGCTACCATGTTGTTATAATATTATAAACTGGTTATGTGTTTTATTAAACTTGTACAATAATATATGTTACATGTTGTGAACTACTTCTTGAGAGTGCTACGCCACGACTAGTTTAGTAGAGTTTCTTTACAACATGGTATTCAGAGAACAACATTTAGAGATGGCGCCACTAGTAAACCATACTTTGATTGGCTGATGTTGGTGACAATTCAGTATTTACAACAATTAGTATGTGTAACATTAGTATGTTGCAACAGCATGCTATAACAAGGAACCAAGCGAGCAACGAAAACGTATAATCTTCTTAAAACGTACTAAAAATAATGATGATAATATACTGCAACTAACGAATCGGGAATTTCTTTGTGTGGCTCGTGGAGAGTCACACTCCAAATAAAAAAAAAACATTAATAGATGCAGGCCCTACTAGCCATGCGTACCACTAACTCTCTCGCAAGAGCTGTCCTACCCGCTAGCAAAAACAACCCTCCTCGCGAGCGAGCGAAGCGAGCGAGCAACAATAACCCTCCAGTTTTGTTCTCCGAATTGGTAGATATTACCTTTCCGGCCTGTTCTCGCATTGAAATCCCCTCCCACTATCAATTTTCCTTCCTCTATTTCCCTTATCCCCTGTTGTATTTCTTCCTTTGTGCTTCCCATATCTTTGCTATATACTGTTATTATTCTCCATCTTTCGTCTTCTATCCTTATTCTTCTCTCTTCTCCAAAGTTTAATTCTTTTCTTGTTTCCTCTTCTTGTATGCTTTTCCTTAGGACGGTAATAATTCCTCCGCTCGCTCTTCCTTTCTTGTTTTCTCTGGTTGCATATTTACAATTCCAATTAAATTCGTGTGGTAAGATTCCTTTTATTTTTTCCCATTGTTTTTCTTCTATCCATGTCTCTATTAATCCAACAAAATCCCATTGCTTAACAAAATCCCAAAAATTCTTATCTTTATTTGTTAGACCAGCTATATTCCAGAATCCTATTTTAACTGTACTATACTCGTATTTGGCTTTTGTTTCACCCTTATTTACATCATTTGATCTGATTTCCTTAGCCACTTCACCTTGGTTGTAAATTGTCACGTGCATTCCGGGCGTGGACGTGTTCGTGTTTATCTGTCCTGGTTCAATGTTCTCCCGTTGTTTAGAGATTCCTCGTGTGCTGTCTGCTCCAGAATTTTTTATTCGACTCCTGTTTCGTCCTCTTTCCAGTGAAAAAATTTTTCTCCGATTTGCAGTTTTTTGTAGCCTATTTTAACTTTCTCTCCTTTATTTTTTTATGTTCTTGCAATTTCGTAGATTTCTCTCTGAATTTCTCTCTCCCTTTTAGTTAGATCGTTCTCTATATAGATTTTTTTACCTTTCAGTTTATTTTTTTTCAGCATTATCATCTTTTTCTGTTGCCAGTTCTTTACTTTCGCTAACAGTATGTTTTCTCCTTGGTTCTTCTTTATCCAAAATGCATCTTCTATTTCTACCTCCTCTTGTAATTCGTCCTTTATTAATTTCTCCGCTGTTTGCTTTGGGGTTGCCTCTATTTTCAGGTCTTCCCCTTTAATTATTATGTTGTTTTTTCTCGCTCTTCTTTCTCTCTCCTCTTCACCTTTTTCTATTCTTTTTATTCTTTCCAGCAGATCTTGATGTTCTTTTTCCTTCGATTCCAAGCCCTTTATTCTTTCTTCTATTTCTCTTTTTTCTTTTTCCCATTCTGCTTGTCTACGGATCCAATCTTCTTTTAGGTTTTTCAATTCTTGTTTTATCTCACTGTTCTCTTGTTTTATATCCATTGTGTCTTTCTTTATTGATTTTATTATTTCAGTTATTTTTTCCATATTTTTGTCTTTGTCTTCTGCCGCGGTACACGTATCTCTCTCTTCTTTGGTTCCTCCCCCTCTTTTTCTTTCTTAGGTAGTGATCTTCCTACCTTTCTTTGTTTTTGGAAGTTTTCTAATATTTCCTTTTCTGCCTTTTCTCTCTCTCTATCCCCCTCTCTTTTTCTTTTGAAAGATTCCTCTATACTTCCTGCGCTCCCAGCTCTTTGACGTCCTAGCTGTACCGCCAACGTTGGTCTTCCTTTCTTTCTTTGTTTATCGTTGTTGTTTTTATCTGTGGAGCTCATTAGCAGGTGTTATTTTTAGTTATCCTATATCTTTTCCGGCTACCCACCTTATCGACCGATCGTTGCCTTATCAGTCAATATTTCTACTCCTCTAGATCCTCTCACCTAGCTCCACCTATTATCTCGCTGCTTAATTGCTTGTCACACGTCACTATACCGACTGTTTCTTACTTGCCACGTGTTATGGAGAGGTTTTTCCTCCTATTTCTGCCTAAACGTTGTTTCTCCTTACTTTCTCTTACATCTGGATCCTTCCCTTGATGCTTCCGCCTCCTCTACCTTTGCTCTCTGATTTTTCTCCGTTAGTTTTCCCACTTAAAACTCCAAAAAATCGCTTAACACTCTGACACACGTCCTTACTCTCTCAGTGCCTCCTGGCGCCCCATAATTAAAAGTAATTTTCATATAAATTTAAAGATTAGAATATTTTATTAATAATATTAAAGTAGAGGGTTTAATTAAAAGTAAATTTCATATAAATTTAAAATATTTTATTAATAACACACTAAAGTAGAGGGTTTAATTAAAAGTAAATTTCATATAAATTTAGAATATGTTCGGGATTCGAATCGAGAGGTTTACCGGTCGATTGAGACACGCTGGGTTTTTCTACCTATTTCAAGAACACACGCCGTGTGTTATTATTTTCGACACCGCGTTGTCAACGGCTCGCCGTCGTGACCCGTAAACTACCTCGATTCGAATCCCGAAACAATCGACTCTGCGATCGATCCGCCAATCGCGGACCACCGCGTTCGTCGACTTGGGCCTATTCGGGAACCCCCTCGGCGAAGCGGAGAGACTCTCTCTGTTCATCGCGCTCAGATAACACACTCTGGTTCCCAAACTCTTTGTAACACCTGCTTTCTGGAATTCACGCGTGTCAGAGCCGTGCGCGCTCCACTTCTTTCGTCATATCAATAAATCAACGTTCGTCATTGATCTCCATCACATCGTCCACCGCGAGTCTTCTTTTAATCCTTGTGTCGTGACCGTTACCTTTCCTCGCGCGTCCAAACCTGGGCGATCCCGGCACTCAGGCTTTCCGACCGTCGGTCGAAGTCGAAACAGAATATTTTATTAATAATATTAAAGTAAAGAGGATCTAATTAAAAGCAAATTTCATATAAATTTAAAATATTTTATTAATAATATTAAAGTAGAAAAGATTTAATTAAAAGTGAATCTTATATAAATTTAAAAATAAAAATATTTTATTAATAATTAAAGTAGAGAGGATTTAATTAAAAGTAAAAATTTTATATAAATTTAAAATTAAAATATTTTACTAATAATTAAAGTAGCGGGGGTTTAATTAAATGTAAATTTTATATAAATTTTTAAAAATTAGAATAATTTATTAATAACTAAAGTAGAGGGGGGGGGAGTTAATTAAAATTAAATTTCATATAAATTTAAAATATTTTATTAATAATATTAAATTACAGTGGATTTAATTAAAAGTAAATTCTATATAAATTTGAAATATTTTATTAATAATTAAAGTAGAGAGGGAGGGATAATTAAAAGTTGTAACGGATATAGGTCCGGAGATAGAGCCGACTCAGTCGGTCGTCGAGAGTTCTTCGGCCACGAATGAAATACAACAGGTATGGTCAAATAAACGATGTTTATTCTCGTCCTCCTTATTTCTAATGAACAATGTGTGCTCACGCTGGGCTATCGTACAGTTAACGCGGCGGAAGTCGGGTGACCTGAAGGTCCGGCGCTCGCAACTTAATCCTAGTGAACAATGCTGGCCTACGCAGGGCTATCGTACAGGTACAGTGTGGTCGCTATGACCCTATCCTAAACGTAACGAGCCTATGCTATTCGCGGTGGGTGGTCCGGTGACTCTATCCTAGACGCGGCGTCGCGGAGCGGAGAGATCGGCGGTGGCGGTGGCGGTGATCGGAAGAGCGAGGGGGTACGGAGCGGATCTACCTCTAGTCAAAGGTGTCGAGGTAGAGGGATAGGTACTCCAGGGGCGCCAGCCACGAGGAGAGTACACCCTGCGAGGGCGTCGGCCACAAGAGGGGTACTAGCGGTGAGGAGGTCCCTGGGCGTCGGCCACGAACACGGCTCACCAGGTCGGAGGATATCCAAGGGCGTCGGCCACGAGGATCGGAGTGCGGGAGTATAGGGGCGTCGGCCACGAATACTTCTCGCCAGGTCGGACGGATTCCAAGGGCGTCAGCCACGAGGAATAGCGGATCGTAGGAACGGAGGCGGCGGCAGGCGGGTAGGAAGCCTGGTTCTCGTTTGCTGCGTCACACTGCGTTCGTGGAGTAGCCACTAGTAGCGATCGTTCACTGCTCGGAGACCCCGACTGATTCTCTCTGGTTCCGCGGCGCGTATTTATACCCTCGCGGGTACAGTTTCTCTCGCGAGAAACCGCGGATCCGCGGTGGCCATCTCGCGGCCGTCGCCGCGGTTCTCGCTAGAACCCGTGCGTGCCCGCGGTGGCCCTCTCGGGGTCGCGACTGCAGCCTTCCCGGTCGGTGCCGCGGTACTTGCGAGAAACCGTGTGTGCTCGCGGCGGCCATCTCGTGGTGCTCGCGCGCCGGAGAGAGAGAAGTCTCGCGCCCCCGCTATATTCGTTACATCCCCCTCTTACTTTGGGGCGCGAGACTTTTCCCTGCCGGTGTATGCTACTTTCGGCGGTTTTAAGGCTAGGACAAATACACGGGGTACACTGAAATCAACGTTTATTGCAACTTTTTCTTATGGCCTAACGGACGCTGGCTTACTAGCTAATAGGAACAAAACACCGCTTACGGACATACTACTGTACTGTACAATCGTTTTAGTCCGGTTTGTACCGGGCGAACAGAATGCCGTTCCGGCTCATTTTGAAGACTATCATCCCCCGTGGGATGGGCATCCTCACTTGTCTCCTGGGTTGGAGGAGGTCCGTTCTTATATAATAAGTCCACGGCTCCTCTCCAGCGGCGATCGGTCCCGGCAGATCTCGTTCTCTGGGGGTCGGGACTACCCGTAAGGGTTCGGAATCGAGGGCGGGCTCTTCGGTCCGGCTTGCTGTGGGTGTTGGGAGTTTGGGGGGGGGGTGGACGGGGCGGCGTCTGCTGTTGTCGGCGCTGCTGGTGTCCCTGCTGTTGTCGGCGCTACTGGGGTCCCTGCCGTCGTCGGGGCTGCTATTGTTTCTGCAGCGGTCGTTGCTGTTTTTGATTCGGTTGGTGTCTCCCCCGGTTGTGTCTCCTCGGGTGAGGATGCTGACATTGGCGACACCGGTAGTGGTGTTTCCATGGCCCGGAGCATCTCCTGGACTGCCCGTAGCTCGTCTTCCAGGCTGTCCGGCTTCTTGTCGCCACCACTCGCAACGATCTCTCTCTCTCTCTCTTGGCCGTCCTTGTTGCCTCCTCTGTGGAGGTGTGGCCAAAATAGATATAGCCGCTGGTGTCGGCCTGCGGGCTCTCCGTGTGTGGCCGTGTTGGCGGCCGTATGATTTGGTCCGAACGGATTCGGGGTTGGCCTCGAACGGTCGGGACAGCTTGTCTCTGGCTGCTGCTTTGCCTCCTTGGTGGCAGGCGTACCGGTGTCCGTTGCCGGTGGGTCTGATTTGGCCATCGGGCCGATCCCTCCCTTATCCTTTGCCGGATTCGGGCCTCTATCGGCCTTTCTTCCGGTCGCCTTCTGAGCGGCATTGCCGTTCTTCTTATGGCTGATGATGGGCAAGGGTCCTTCACTATCTATCCTTCACGATCCTTCCATCAGCTGATATGAAATGTACATAATGATCTTCCTTTGCGGTAAGGGTGTTTGAAGAAATGCTAATCCTCTGTTTCGGTTCCGGCGGCGCTTCCAGGTCAGTTTCGGTAGAAGAACCATCGGTATCGGCATCAACGAAAGGGTAAGGATCGGCTGTGCGATCGGGTAGTTGCCACGCCCTTGCTTTGCGTATTATATTGTTTGGAAATCGAATTACGTTGGGTTGCAAAATTCCACCTATTTCAGGAAATGGTACCTGTGGTATGTTGGGTACATCCTCCTGTAAATTGTTCCTCTTCTCTATAACGGTGTTTTCCAGTGGCTCCTCAAACGAAATTAAATCACCAGATAAGCTCGTATTCTTATCCGTAGAAAAAATTTCTGTGGAGTTTGCTGCGGGCAAAAAGTGGTGTGCGTTGTCCCGATCTTCGTCTGGCATCACTATCTCTTTAGATAAACTCGGAAGAGTTCTATTTATGTTAATAATTGGTGAGTGTTGAACCTTTCCCAGGGCGGATTGTTCCGTCTCATCTGAACTGCTGCTTGTTTGTTGATATTTCGGCCGTTTTTCTCGGTCCCGATGTAGTTGTCTGACGCGTTGTCCTATTGAACCAGCGTCGACAGCTGTTTTCGGTATTTGGATTTTAAAATCGGGGTCTTTGACTTCCCTCGGGATGAGTGGTAAACAGGTGGAAGTAGGATTGCGTGACAATGCATCAGCATTCTTATTTGTTTTTCCAGATTTATAGACAACCTGATAATCATATTCTAATAGTCGGAGCTTCCATTTCATGACTCTTGATGTCGGATCTTTCACAGAATGCAGCCAAACTAATGGTCGATGATCTGTAACCAATGTGAATTTTGTTCCGTACACATACGGTCGGAAATATTTGACGGCGTATACCATTGCTAAACATTCTTTTTCCG